>NC_089777.1:12758697-12947026 GCF_040412425.1 Macrobrachium rosenbergii | reverse complement strand
TGTGAAAGATCTCCATTAAAATACATCTTATGAAAAACTGACAAACAAGAGGCAATTCGTTGATGGTCCAAGTCATAACTTAAGATCAAAGCCAAGAAACATGGGGAAAGGAGTTTTCTGCACTGGGGGCTGAGAAGTATTCTACACTGGGGGCCAAGGAGTAGAATATATAAAAATAAATAAAATAGACAGAAAAAACCAAGAAAATGACAGCAACTGTACGGTTGGACCTAATTGCAATTAAACCTTCAAAATAGTATAGGAAAAACAACAGCTGAGGTAATTTGACTTCTAACCTTTCCTAGCCTCATATGAAAATACTGTAGTGGATTACCAATCTCAAACTAATTTTGATATAGACCTCATCATTTGTCTAAAATACTGACATAACCTACATATTGGCACATACAGAATCTGTACTGTAGCCTTTTTGGAAATTATTCAAAACTTCAGCTAACATAACCAAAGTAGTCAGTGTGAGGGACCTAAGAAATTTGTTTCCATATTTTGGCTTTCTTCAAATAGCCTACTTCCAACACCAACTAGCCTGAGCCTAACTTCCCCAGAAGTGCAATTAACCAAATTAATCATCTTATTTTCAACCGATTTTGGAAGAAAAATAAACTAAATAATAAATTACAAATAGATTAAATGTTGTGCTGCAGCAATTCTATGTATATTTTTTTTTATAAATTTTGTTGGAAAGTTTGCTTGCCTAGCAACCTTAATTCTAGATCTCTTTCTTCATGAACCGTTTTAAAAAGTTTTAGGGAAACTTTTGCATAATGAGAACACAAAATCTGACAAAGCTGTTCCCCCAAAACACCTCTAAATAATGACGAACCTAAACTTATAGATAGGCTACCCTCAGAGATTTGATATTTCATCCCAGACCACAACTGTTTTGTTTGCTTTATCCTTTTAATTAACAGGGCATTATGGAAAACAATTTTGCATACGAGGTTTACGTAAGGCAAAGACATACAAGATAAGGCCTACGAGCATGAGGCTGATGGAGAGAGCCTTCCTGGGCTTGCAACCTTAACTAATACCTCAATAAACTCGTAAGTACCGGTTTACACGTTTAAATTTTCCTTATTGCAAGAATGGTGCATTCTTCCACGGGGTTTTAATGCCCTCTTACTGCCCGAAAAATGGCTTTGAAAAACCAAATTACTTTATTTTCTAACAGGCTTCAATAGGCCTGGGACTCGTCTATGCAACACCCAGGTCACGCTACGTAATCGCCTCCGAAACCACAAGCACACCAAGCAAAGAAGCATGTATAAAGCATACAAATCGACGGGGAATGTGACGGGCATCCCAAAGCATCGCGAGGCACAAACACCAAAGACAAACGCAGAGATAAAACGAAAGCATATTTTGCTTCATGTCACAGAAGCATCGCCCGAGGGCGATGAAGTCTCGCTTGTATGGTTAACTTACCTTCTTTTCTCTTTGGCCGGCGATTTACCGGAGGCTTTTACTCCTTTTTTCTTGTGGGGCATTATCGTTTCCCTTGACACCCAATTCAGTCTCAGAACACTGCTGAGGAAAGTGGGTGATTCAAGAAAACGTTGTTGTTTGTTGTTAATCACTATCACCACAAATGTTTTGTTTTCCACGACTGACTGACACTGTTCCAATAATATTCCTGAGTACGACTCTCTTCGTCACAACATCTCTTCTACAGCGTTCTGCCCGATTTTACGGACTTGGGCTTTTTCTTGTAGAGACTTAACTCATTTTTCCTTTTTTATTTGGATATACTGGTATTTTTCATCATTTTAAAAGAGTTTAAAAAGATACACCATTCCAGTAAAAAAAAAAAGTACGAGTTCCATTCTTCTGCATGCAGCTTACTCGGACTTTGGCTAAACATGCAAATACATAATGTGAGCTATTCCCCAATAACAAATTATTAACAGGATCGCAAATGAGAATCTTTTCATCACCAAGTTATATTTACATCTAGTTCACAGCCTTGAAAGCCGCAAATGAAAAATGCGTATCAATCATATGCGGTTTTCGCTGGAAAACGCTCAACGCAGCAGTGGTCTTCCCGAAAAGTTAAGGAAGTTATCTTGGACATGAACGTTTCATGCACACCTCTATTTTTATTTTTATCGCTCTTCTATCTTAAGGAGCAATTATGGCAGAAGCTGCCATGGTGTCCCGTGCTGGAAATCAGATACAAAATGATTCACTCCCTCCAAACCTATGCAGAAAAATTCTGGTTTTCTCCAGTTATTGATACGCACACACGCGCGCGCGCACACACACGCATACGCACACATGTGTGCGCGCGCGCGCTCGAGGTATCTAAATAGATTAAATGTTTCATATATATTTACGTTCGTGAGTTCATGTGACGTCATAAACAAACAGTTATAAACATCCTGATTTGGTAGTGAGATCATTATTTCTATAAACTTTTTCCTGATATAATTTTCATTCACAGTATTTTTACAAAGATACCGAGTTTGATTTTATCTATTCATTGAAAAAATACCAGTCCAACCTCCTGTCGCACTGCGTTTCTCCTGTAAGTTTTGATTGAACAAATTCAGTAGCTGGTATACATTTCCCTAGTCTTGTCTGATATCTGTATGACCATTCAGAGAGAGAGAGAGAGAGGGAGAGGGAGAGCTGAACAATGCATGAACGGAAGCGGTAAAAGAGGCAGATACTGCTGATAATACAATGAAGATAATTAGAAAGCTAGAAAACGAGAAAAACAAACCGGAAGTTGGTGGTGTTATAAACGACAGGCTGTGGCATGAGGGTGAAATTGTAACGGAGGGACTGTCCAAGAGTCCAGGATGCATAATGGATGTCCAGATGGAAAAGTTCTAAAGAGATGCTTGGGAGAAATAATCGTTCCTTTGGGTACAAGGAAAGGTGACAGTGGCGACTGCAAGCACTGAAGGGCCGCACCATTGCTTGGTATAAGTAGCAGGGGTTTGGTATTGGCCTAAAAGTGCCGCGTAGTTCGCGGAAAAGACGGAAGTGGAAAAAAGGGTCTTGATATCCGTGACATGGTGCATCTAAGATTAACCTTGCGTGTTGGCTTATGAGGGGGAAGATGTTATGGAAGTCCTCTGTACTTGTGGTTCTGGATTCAGTTTCAATTCAGCCAGGATATGTCAGTAGCCATCTTCATGTTTTTATCTGAAACAATCCCATGTTGGGAGAAACAGCTTAATATAAGGAAGTGGAAAATAGCATTAATACATTTTCTATTTTCAGTGTTTGTTGACATCAATGAAAATTTGGTTAAAATTCCATAGCTGACGTGCTTTTTATTTTTCTGTAAACGAAAACTATTGTCCCGGCTTTGTCTGTCCGTTCACACCTTATTCTGTCCACACTTTTTTCTGTCCGCACTTTTTCTGTCTGCCCTCAGATCTTAAAAACTAATGAGGCAAGAGGGCTGCAAATTGGTATGTTGATCATCCACCCTTCAATCATCAAACATACCAAATTGCAGCCCGCTAGCCTCAGTAGTTTTTTTATTTAAGGTTAAAGTTAGCCATAATCGTGCTTCTGGCAGCTATATAGGATAGGCCACCACCGGGCCGTGGTTAAAGTTACATGGGCCGCCGCTCTTACAGCATTATACCGAGACCACCGAAAGATAATCTATTTTCGGTGGCCTTGATTATATGCTGTGCAAAAAACTCGATTGCTCTGCAGAAACTTTGGCACATTTTTACTTGTGTAGTTTTCTGTCAGTCCGTTGTTTTTCTGTCAGCCCCCAGATCTTAAAAACTAGTGAGGCTAGAGGGCTGCAAATTGGTATGTTGATCATCCACCCCCAATCATCAAACAAACCAAATTGCAGCCATCTACCCTCAGCAGTTTTTTAAAATCTTATCTAAGGTTAAAGCTAAGAATGATAGTGCGTCTGGCACCACTATAGGTGCCAACAACGCAGGCCACCACCAGGCTGTGGCTGAAAGTTTCATGGGCCGTGGCTGAGAGATTCATTCAGCATTATATGCTGTACAAAAAAACTCGATTGCGCGGAAGAAACTTCGGCGCATTTTTCACTTGATTTTTATTCTTGGTACTTTTATTCGTTACCATGGCGTTAATCTTGTTTTCTAGCACCGCCTGCCCAAGTGAGATCAATGACTTTTTTTATTTCAAGTTAAGCCTGCGCGGTGCATGCTGACCATGAAGTTACAAATTTCGGTCCATCAGGACCCAGCAGCTAAATTCTGGATATTTGTTATGTGTAGCATACAGGAAATAATATTCGAATTCTGTGCCTAACTAAAGTAAACTTTAGTTAATACTAACTGTTCTGAGTCATGAAACGCCAGGGATATTCCCAGTAAATATAACTGCAAAAACTGGCAGAGGACAAGAAAATAGGCTTAAACTTGTAGCCTTAGAACCAGTCAACAAAAACAAATCAATATTTTTCGATAAAAGCAAAGGAAACGGCCGCACAAAGCTAACGTTCATCGATATAATTTTTTTTAGTTAAACAATACAGAAATGGATGTATATAATGCCATACAGATGAGAATATCTTAGAAATATACCGAGATAATGGGAAATTTGCCGTCTTTGATATATATATTTGACGTTCATCCCAGACGAACTGGCACTAAATATGGCGGAAGCTGGCTGGGCGAACATATTTACTACTAGTCCCTTGGGAATAAAAGTAAAAATATAAGCAAAAGACGGCAAATTTTTCATTATTTAGGTACGCTTCTCAGATGATCCCACCTGTACTGGATTATATAACCCTTTGTATATTCCTCAGTCAAACAAATTATATTTATAAACAATATCTTCGTGCGGCCTTCTTTACACTATATCTTGTATTTCTACAACTGTGACCGCTATCTAGCTAAGATTTCACATCTGTGGATCTTGTTTTGATTATTATCTGTGCAGTCTGTCTGCTGAACGAACGTCAGTTGTAAACAAACATCGCAGAACGTTTTAGTTGGCTAACACATCTCTGATTTTGATGGATAACTGCACTCCCGTCATTTATTGTCAGGTTTTAGAAGATTCTTGCTTGCTGGTATTATACTAGACCATTTATTTATTATTTTACCATGTAGTTTAAATCACCTTTACTGTGATTCCTCTAGATTTCTTATTTTTTAAAATTTGTTTTGTCCATCTTATCCGACTCCATCAGGTATGGTTATGTCAGTAGGCTAAGTCACGTGAAAAGTCATGATTTTTGATGGTGAAATATTTCACTATACATTTATGACAGGTTAATTTGGGGTTTAACCATCAGAAAAAGTGAAGACTACTACCGCACCCCTCCGGTTCGGTAACTAACAGTTTAGGCTCCGTGTGTTTAGTACCATCCCCGTGGGGATGAGCGTAGCCTAAAACACAAAAGAAAGAAGGTAAATATAATGAAAATAAACAAAAGACATAAATATAATCCAAATCATAGCCTAAATAAGAGGGGGTAAATATTCCAATTGGCGACTGGCAGGAACCAGGCTGCAGTAGTAGTCTTCATGGTAATTCTAAGCTGGCTGTCTGTGGTGAGCTAGCCTATGGCAATTGACGTTTTCGTATGTTATTTTACCTACTGAACAAGAATTTAAAATAATATTTTGTCAGTCGGCTGTAACTAAAATGTAATTGATTGACCCTTGAAAACTGCACGTCTGTACCAGTGGGCAGAGAGAACCGCCAGTGAGTCGCACACAGGTCAAGGTTAAATTACAGTTTAGCAGCAGCCGACCGGCAAACTATTACCTTAAACTCTTGTAAAGCAAGTAAAATAACATAGAAAAACGTCAATTGCCATAGTCTAGGTCCACTGCACACTATTCGAAGCTTTCATAAGCGGGAAACAAAACGTTACCATTTCCACTTTCAACTTGGGTGGCCTCTATAGGTCGCCGTAGCAGAACGGCGCTGCGTGCCTTATCTGCATTTTTAAAGATTACTGCAAGCTTGTATGTTCTGCCAAGAGGTAATTACTTTAAATTCTTGTTCAGCAAGTAAAATAACATAGGAAAACGTCAATTGCCAGTCTCTTGCAGTTCTCCCTAAGCGCAGAAAACCAGCAACTGGTGATTGGTGAACCAAAAGCTAGCGCATGCGTGTTGAGGCTTAGAATCAGTAGTACTAGTAATGAGTTCTTCATTGGAGGGGTGGGTAGAGCTCTCGGCTAGCACCCTGTTGGCCCAGCCTTCGACTCTCTGACTGGCCAATGAAGAATTAGAGGAATTTATTTCTGGTGATAGAAATTTATTTCTCAGCATAATGTGGTTCGGATTCCACAATAAGCTGTAGGTCCCGTTGCTAGGTAACCAGTTGGTTCTTAGCCACGTAAAATAAATCTAATCCTTCGGGCCAGCCCTAGGAGAGCTGTTAATCAGCTCAGTGGTCTGGTTAAACTAAGGTATACTTAAGTACTAGTAATGAATGAAAAGTGCCTTTGGAACGGCTCCCACTATCCATTTATTTGCCCTTCTTTTTACACTTGTTTTTCATGTTCCAAATGAAATATATAATAGGAAATACAACAATAAGGTACCGAAACCTTTTCCCAAGTTATTTACCCCACCAAAAAACCCAAATTCCCAATGGGTCTCCCTTACTGTTAGCTATTCTCGAGAGGGTTTTACCACACCAGTTCTAAGATAATTTACAGCTTAATTACAGCCGAGCAACAAAATATTACTTTAAATTCTTGTTCAGCAGGTAAAGTTCTATAGAAAAACGTCAACTGCCATAGCCTAGCTCACCACGGACAGCCAGCTTAGATCTACCGTCTTCGTATTACCTAACCATCTGTCACCATTATTTTATGGCAAACCACTTGTTCCTATGTTTTCATGCCCCTAGTGTATATCTAATACTTATGCGACTTGAAAAACCAGGGTTTAGGTTGAGTTACAAGCAAAATTTCCTAAATAGGTGAATGTGCTTTATATGTAAAGAAGGAAATGTTTGTGTTGCATATTTATTATTGTGAGAAAAATTATAGTTTTTTTTTTAGTGATTTCCTAAGAATGTTTTAGCCAAATTACATTAACACCTAAACAATTCATGTATTCTGCTTGTGGCAATATGACTAGTTTGCATGCATAAGAAAACATTTTTATGCGGTAAATGTACTCTTGCTGCCTCTTACTGTATGTTTCTTTGTGTTTCCCCTCCTGCAATGACCAAATAAATCAAGATAATAGGTTAAGTGCATCCTTTGGATAGCAATAATACTGTGGCTGAGGTGGATCTACAGTGACAAAGCTCTTGGCAGGAACTAGTGGTCAGGAGAGTAAGTCTCCTACGAGGCAAGGCTTAATGCTGCCTCCAACCTCTAAAGTGTTTCTGCTCCAAGATTAGGTTATGTAAGGCAAGGTATGAAGCATGGGGTGTCCTTATATCACTATAGGCTGTCATATTTCATTTTTCCTATTTCTACTGTACTCTTTAGCTTGTATCCCCCAGAAATGCAATTACTGCACATCCTGAAAACCTTCAGCTAAGGTTAAACAAGCAAAAGCTACCCTTAAGGCACCATTATTGGTCAAAGTTGCTCTCGTTGTAAGGTTATACAAGCATTGATTAGTTTATGTTAGTCTGTTTATGCTGGATTAAATATGTTAATGGTAAGCTTTGGTATATTTTCCTTATCAGTCAGTCCAACTGACATTGTTGTATGCTATATTTGGTAAACTCAATTGTTATAAGAGAAGAAACAAGTTAAGACCCAACTCCTAAAGTGCACATTTAATTAAAGTATTTTACTTTTGTAGTTTTAATATTTTTACTTTAATGTTGGTAGGTTTGCAGGTTAATAAGGTGGTTATAATGAAAAACCATTCAACTTGTTACCGTACATGATGCTACATACATAAATTCAGTTTATTACAGGGTACAGTGTTTATTCTTAATGCATACTATATGTGATGCCAGCTATCATATCTAGCCTTCAAAATGACTAATTTTCAAGATGTACCATACATTTTTTACATAGCTGTACTAGGCTAGTACATGAAAATCTATGAAAATTTCTACCTAGTAATTTGACAAAATAAAAGATGTACAATCATACTCATGCTCTTATGCTTATTTCATTTTAAAAAATTACAAATTTTTAATTGGAGATACACAACACAGGTTATGACTGAAGGGTTTTTGAAGTGGCATAATGTACATGGGTGAAAGAAGACCATGGTAGGATATCTCCACTGTGATTTCTCAACACTTAATGTCTTGATACCCTTTTGGCTCCTAATTCATAGTAATGTCTTTCACACATTCTCATCGTCCCTCTCTGCCAAACATCAATGGCTAATGTGCACATGTTTTTCAAAAATAGCTTTTGTTTAGACGTGTTAATTGGATTCCTGATCATAAAGTACATTAGTTTAATTTATTAATTTTATAGAGCATTATATAAAGAAAAAATGTTTAATCTATTAGTGATATAGCCAGGGTAGGATTTACGGTATATTCCAAACTTTTTTGTGCACTATTTGTGAAATGATCATTTTAGTTTCAGAATGTGCTTGTGTTCATGTGATCCCCAGATTAGTATTAAAGACAATTATGGTGTAGGCACACCACCCTACTTACGAACATTCACCTTACAAACATTTAGCGGTACAAACAAACAGGATCACAAATTAAAATTATATTCAGAGCACTCCTCTTTGCCACCCGTTAAGGTCAAATTTTGTTTTGTACGCCTATTCTGTACTGTACATACAGTACTGTATGTGTAGTGTATTGTGTTGCAGGATGAAAAAGTGTACAGTACTGTATTGATTTTATATCATACTGTACTTAAATAGACATGAATAGTACAGTAACTGATTTACAAATAATACAAATACAAACGGCTGTCCGGAATGTAACTCGTTTGTAAGTAGGGTGGTGTCTGTATTGTCTACACATAGTTTTAAATATTTATTTTAGAATTCATTAAATTATGAATGTTTGTAGTATTAACATTTTGTAAGCTTCTTATTTGATAAGTTTATGCATGTATTTTATTCATATCCATGTTCTGTTTTCTTCCAGAAGTCTACTCTTTGGTCGTAGCTAAGATTCAATAGCTTTTCTGTGTGAAGGTGAATGGCTCAGAAAAGAGGTCCCTTTAAAAGGAAGACTCATTCAAAGCTTTTTGTGGGTCACTTAACCTTAAATGGAAACAGATTTTATGTTGGAGATGAAATTGTGACACACGTTGATATTCTTGGCACTGTTGTCAGCATAGCTGTTAAAGGGGATACCACTCTTTTCGAAAGTAGGTGTTTTGTCATGTGTACATATTAGACAGTAAGTTACTTGCAAATACATGACCTTATTTTATTTGAAACAAGGATAATAACCGAGATGATTGTTTCGGAGGCTGCAGTGGTTATCAGTGAGAGGTAGTTATCATTCTTTAGTGGCCCAGTAATGAGTGAACCTCAGCTTGCAGTGATTTCTTCAGTTGTTCATTGGTTAAAGTTTTCTTTTATTTAGCATCGTTCATATTTTTATGCTGTAAGCTATTGCTCTGTTATTTTCATATTCTCAAAGCCTGTCTCTTATAGGTTTTCATTACAAACTTTTAAGTGAGTTTCTTTTTCAGGTCTTTAGACTGGTTAATTTGGTTAGTTTATGAACAAAATGAGCTTGCTGTGGCATGCTAACCTGTGAAAGTGTGGGTTAATTGCATATTTTTTTAATAGGTGGCATGCATATTGCTTATTGAATAGTTTTGTGAGCATGACAGCTTGCTGTAATGATTATACCTAATATTATCTTGAATGGCTCATTTCATAACTGGTTTTAGCAGATTTTTTACAGACAGAGTGTATCTGTGTTCCTGATATAGGTGTGCTTTAAAAGCATTTAGAAATCCTTTATCATGGGAATGCCCTAATAAGAAACCTAGTCTCAGTGGTTGCCACTGGAAGTTTTTAGTCAACTTTGTCCTCTTCATACCTCAGGGATGATGCTCAAAACACTTTTTGTGATGATCATGATTGGGTCTTGGGTGGCAATGGGTCAGATGTTGGTCAGGTGTCATTGGTGTTTGGAAATTCACTGATAGACCTCACATTTAACCACAGATTCCATGTTTTCATTTTTTTTTTCATTGTTATAGTACTTCTGGAAGCTGAGTATAAGTTTGCACACTGTCAGTACCGTTGATTACTTTTACTTAGCTAGCTAACATTTTCAGCTTTGCCATGCTTCAATTTTCATGCCTCATTCAAGAACAGATCTTTCAGGGAAGCTCTGTGAGTGTAGTAAAGTGCCACACTGGGGTGGAAGGTGGATGAACTATTTTATAAAGATAATTTTGGGCAGTGATAGTTGTTTAGTGCCAAACCTTTTTCTGTTTCCTCCATTGCCATTGTTCAGAATTAAAACAGATAATTTCATGAACTTGTTATTTAATTACTTTTTCCTGAAGACTCCTACCAAACCTCTAAGGAATTTGGTGGTTTGAATGGTTAAACAGTTTGGTTGAGCCAAGTGTGCTTCCCATCACTCCTTTTGGACACACAGGCTAAACTTCAAATGCCTTCCATGCTAAATTTTCATGAGTTTTGGTATTGTCTATTCAATAAGCAGAACAGACTCAAGTAATAGAGTCTTACATGTTACACATCAGTGAAGTATTTTTAAGGCTAAATAATTATTGTAATTAATTACTTAGGTCTTTCATGTGCTTTATTGTATTATACTCTATTCCAGTTGATGATGGGACAGGCATAATTAGCTGTGCTCAGTTTAGGAGAAGAGGAAAGGGCCATGAACAAGAGGATCTAGGTTTGAATTGCAACTTCTCAGAAAAAGATGTTAATGATATACCTTCTGAAGATCGCATTAAAAATATACTGTTTCAAGAATCGTCCTCATCTTCAGGTCATAGGAAAGATATAGAACATCTAGACCAACATCTGTTGAGCATCATAAAATCAACAAAATATCAGCCCCATTCAATACATCTTGGAGATCTGATAAACATTCGTGGCCGTTTGAATGTGTTTCATTCAAAGATTCAAGTCATTGTCAATCACTTTCGTATCCTTTTTAGTATGTGCAGTGCTTTAACACAATTTCTGTCCCTTTTCATATCGTATTATTGTTCACATGATTTTAGTGTTAGTAAATGATGAAACTATCACAGTCCTGCAATATATAGAAGAAAATTAAGCTGATAACATTTCTGTCATGTGGTTGTTTGTAGCCCTTTTTTTTTTTTTTTTAATTTTCAAAGCCAAAACTCCAGCAGCTGTAACCATTAGAATAGTACCATAATGTTTTGCTAACCCTCGTGCAGGAAGCTTAATGGGTAAACTGCAAACACATGCTCCATTAATTTCACTGAATTTCTCTTTGTCTGTCTGTCTGTCTCTCTCTTTCTCAAAGGTGTTTTGCTGTATTACCATAATGCGACACATTGTGCACCACTTTGGAGAGTTGCTAAATTGAATTGGAAACGGGTTGCTTCTTTTTTGAAGAACTCAACTGTTGTGCTTTTCGTCCTAATGTTTAAATGTTCAGAAGCTGTGTCTTATCCTTAACAAGCATTTCAGGTCATATTAAGAATCCAAATGAAACAGCCTATCGAGTATTTGAAATAGAGGCTTTCAATAAGGTTTACCGACCAGCATTGGATAATCCAAGAAGTTGAGATTATGAGGCACATGAACAACAGGAGGGGTGATTAACAAAGTTATTGTGGTGTGGATAACCTCGATAAAGAAGCATTTGACCTGCTGTTGAGACCTTGGAACAGGAAAGGTACTGTATGTAATGCAAAATCTGGACTTGTGCTACTAACTATTCCAAGAATTCAATGTGTTGCATTCTTATTAAGATAAACTCCATGTTATGAAAAGTGACTAGGATTCTGTTATTCTGTACTGTTATTTTAAAGGCAAAACATTTGTAATTTTGTGTTTATTACGCAGACCAGTTTAATGAAGATAAGAAAATGGATGTGGAAGAGAGTGCAATGATTTCCTGCATCCGTCAGAAGGCACGCATTTCTGGTCAAGCTTTCCGTGTAAAAAGAAGAAAAGAATTACATGCCTCTCATCGGCTCGACCTAGATAAAGTAGCTGAGGAGGTACAGGTGAGTGTTAGGTGCATGACATAGAAAAAGTAATTGAAGAGGTACAAGCGAGTGTAAGATGCTATGTCAAAGGGGATTTTTAATTCTTTAATTTTCACACTTCTGTTTTGGGAATAATGTAAAGCAAAGTTATTTTTCTCTTCAGAAAGAATGATTTCTGATGAAGTCTCTTAATTATTTATAATAAAATTTGTAGAGTGAGTTTTATAATTTATATCTTATTTTCTTTCATATTTTGTGCAAATATATATGGGTAATACGCTTATTATTGAGCGAGGTGTACAAATATTCTTCTGGAACATGCCAAATAAACTACAGTACTAATTTGCAAAGAAAGCTTCCTCGTATATGAAAGCTCATAGGTGTAAAATAGTGATAAAGAATGGAATAATAGATAAATAAATAAAGATACATTTATACATACATATGAGTAATGCAAATCAGAATTATTTAGAAAAGAAGAAATTTTATAGTGTACATATCCCTTAATATGATAACAAACGGAACAAGGGGTGCAAAGGTTCGTGCTATGCAATTTATGATTACAGCTGCAAATCTCCATAAGGTTTGGGATTTCCTGCAGTATTTGATGATAAAGCAAACCAACTCTCCACAGAATATTTCCTGTGTTTACACAGCAGGATTGTATTTAAGTCATCAGGTTAGATTCTTTTAAATATTATTACGTATTCAGGAGATAAACCCTATTCATGTAGAAATTCATAGGTTCTCAGTGTAGTGACTGTAGTAGTATTAGAAGCCTTTGTGTGCTATTTTCCAAAATATTATTTTGCACCCAAAATGTAGTTTTTATCAGGTGTAAATGTCGAAATACATGTTGCATTTCAACTTTGCATTTTGTTAGCTTTCATCAACTCTGCCTCCGTCACAGTCCAACAACATTGGACATTTCCTCCAACACAGTCCAACAACATTGGACATTCATAGTCACAAAGGGACTCTCTTGTCTTTCATATTCTTCATTTTGCACAAACGTCCACTCATCTCCAGCTTCCTTTCTCACTGTTGTATTTCAAGTAGGTCTGAGTTTTCAGACTCTTCTGGCATTCAAAGCAGTCTAGCAGATGCTATCCTGTATTATTCTCCCAGGGGTTGTACAAAGGACTTGTGCAAGCCACCCTCATCTTCCTTCCATTGTTATCTGTGTATGAAACTTCCTAATTTCCATTACAGTATCCTGTCTCGCTGTTCTTGAAGTTTATTCTCAAATGGACAAAATCTTTTAAATGCAGTTTCATGTCTGTATATCAATATGGATTGTACCAGACATGTATAATCCTACTGTTTTTGCAGTTTCAATCTATTTGATTTCTTTTTCATAATCAGCTTAATCATTGCTTGATATGCCTTATTTTAGTTTTCACTAAATTCCCACCCAAGAAAATCAATGTTGGGTGTATTTTTCTTAAATACAGTATTTGAAAGAGTCAACCTCATTAATCCTTTTTCCATCTAATGTTATTCCATACCTTTGTGGGTATAGTACTTTGTCCTCGTTGCTAGTTTTTTCTAGATTTATGTTGAGTATATCTCTCTAGATACAGTATGTATTCTTTTAAGCGCTGAAATCTTGTGATGGTAATTCTTGAGATCTTAGTATTAGTAATGAGCAGAGAGAGAGAGAGTTGTGTTCAACATATGTTCAATTTTGTACCATTACAAGTTGAAGTACCCTGTTGTATTTGGTGCTTTGTTGAAATCCTAAGTTTTTTATTTGTACTAGATAAATAACAATATGTGTATTGTTTTAAAATACTGAAATATACTTAAAATTACAGTATTAGTAATATAAGTGTGTGTATGAGTATTTTAAGCTAATTGGACAAACAGATGTATGTATGATTGCTTAAG
This sequence comes from Macrobrachium rosenbergii, assembly GCF_040412425.1. NCBI lineage: Eukaryota > Metazoa > Arthropoda > Malacostraca > Decapoda > Palaemonidae > Macrobrachium > Macrobrachium rosenbergii. The sequence continues at coordinate 12,933,066 of NC_089777.1, read as the reverse complement.
TGTGTTCATATAATTTAAGTTTAAGTAACTACGGTGTGTTCTAATGCTGTAAAAGATACAATTTTTGCATATCACAACATCTCAATAACCTTATTGCTGTAATACACCTATTATGCTTAAAATTATAGTACTGTATCAAGAAAGAATTTCTACAACAAAAGAGAAAAAGGCAAGAGATGGTAGGCTAGGCTCGCACAGTCACAGTTAGGCAAAGACTATTACTGTAATTTAGATAAAGTTTAATATGTGCGGGGTAAACTCTTAACATGGTTACAAAACTAGTTGTAATGTTTCTCCTCATTTACAGTAATATTTGAATGCTAGCAGGTAAGAAGTTTAAAAATAGTCTATAGTGGAGAGGGTTATGAAAATCAGGGAAAAAGGGTTACTTTGCCACTTCCAGCTTATGCTTAACAATATTGGGGTACATGTCATTTTTCTTTCTTAGCAAGTATGGTTTTACTCATGTTAAGTTTATATAGCAGGTGCCTGAGTTGCTGGCTGTTTGTTACTTATTTTTGCATTCTTGTTGGAAGCCTTGATGCTTCACCCATTTTGTTGGAAGCATAAAGATATAAATATCAACATATACCTTTTATTTGTTATCTTTTGTTGTCTATCATTATCCTTGCTTTAACTTTACTCCAACTTTGTTTCATTATTGCTGGAGCTGTCAGTGTTGTTGCAACCGCATATATTTCTGAAGGATGAGTAATGTTTCCAAAAGATGTTTAACCCATATCTGGTCCTAAGTCCAGGTCTGCATTTAGTTTTGACCACTTGTCTCCTTCTTATGCTGTTGTGAAAGTACTAAGAGTTATTTGATTATTTTAATGTGATATTGCTACAGTCTTTCTTCTTTTCTGTTTCCATCTGTGTGACATGACTACTATTGTGTATGTTAGGCTCTATTTTATTTGATGATGTGATTAATTTCATATAGCTTCTTGTTTATGCTGCACTATTCTATTGCTCTCCTTGCCTGCTTTTTTTTATTCCATTGATTTAGTTACATATATAGTAAGTGACTTCTCCTGAGCCAGTCAGCACCTACAATTACAAATGCTTTGTTATACAGTACTTATTTTTACATGGGCCTTTGTTTGACCCCTCTTACTAACCAGAGACTTGCACCCCTTGTCTTAGTTCCCAAGATCTCGCCATGGATTGTAAAGGTTACATTGAGGAATCTGGAGCATTCAGCTGCTTGAACTGCCCTCCTTAACTATAGTTGGGCTGTATAGGAATGATGGGTTTGTGGTGAAACGTCAGATTTCCTGTAAAACAACTTGGAATTTTTTGGTACAACCCAGCAGTTGCATAGCATGTGCCCTCCTCTCAGCCTCCCTGGCCTTGCACTTAACATTTGAGATGATTAGATGCCACAAAAAGTTAACCTGATGACCTAGGTAATACATGCTACTGCTTTTCGTCTATCTGTTGGACAAAAGATTGACTGCACTGCCTGGGATATTCAGAGACCATGAATGTGGGCTGTATTGTAGTGATTACTTTTTATTGAAAAGTTAATAATTCCGTAAAAAATTTGATGATTTTTATTGATGTGATTTTTCTCATCTTGACAGATTCCTGATTTAAATGAAATTTACAAGCTGAGCATCCAGCTGAAGAAAAAGAAGAGCCTTCACATCCTGCATAAACTGCGTATGGGTCTGAGTGTTGGTGGCAACAGTATAACTGTATTTCTAAGTACTGATGGGGCCTTGTATGCACTTGTTAGTTGCTTTTCAGGTAATTATAGCTTAATGAGAAGTTACTCCTCATGTAAGTGAATGACTTTTATGAATAATACAGTACAGTACTTTATTATTTTTTAGTGACTAGAAACATATCCCTATTAAACTCATGTTATAATGTGCTTCTTATCTAATTGCCTTATGATTTTTTTATTAACTTAACCCAGTTGTATTGTAATGGGTTCCTCTGTAGCATTGTGCTTTTATGTACTGTATTAAATGCCTTTTTTTTTTTTACCATTCCTACTTAGAAAAAGCTTAATATTGTGCTGTTCTATGCATATCCCCTATTGCCCACAAATAAGGAAGAAATTAAAATGAAATTTCAGTGTTTTTATAAATGTTAGGGATAGGAAGGGAAGTCAATCTGTTTTGGTGAGATTTTTTCTTATCAGAATAATGATCATCTTATTTCAGAAGAGTTTAGTTGATCAGTAATTTTTGTTCATGCTAAAGTAACATTTTAACATCACCAACATCTTTAAGAGCAGACTGATGAGTTTGTAGCTTCTGATAGCTGTCTGCTAAGGATCAATGATTACTTCAGTGTAACATAGGTGGAATTCTGAGTAATAGTTGCGGTGAAGCAATTTTTCCATTGGTTTTCATGCAGAGTTTTTTATGTTGTCTTGATAAGTTGTGTGAGCATTGTACAGTATATACATATACTATTTATGGTGTCATGGTGAGTAACTTAATGGCCCTGTTATTCATGAATATAACAAATGTTACTTTATCTTGTTCAGAGCATAATTTAGTAACCTGTGAAAGTTTAGTATCTCCTTATTCTTTTTAAGGCAACTCTGCAGAAGTGAAGAGAGAGGCAATGAATGTCTTCATAAATCTAGGTCTTGGAACTCCTGAACAGTGCTTGGATTTGTACAAACGGTATTCAGTTTATCTCATGATTCACATGAATGGCAGATGTGCGGAGTCACAGGTAATTTGTATTTTGTTTCTCTACATTAAGACACTCAAAACATCCTGGTTACAAAAATTTGGGAGAATTCAGTATTTACCAAGTACAAATGTTGAATTCTCCTAAAAGAATTCAACATTATTTTCAAGTAATGTAACTCAGTGGGCTTCTTGAACTACTATTACTACTACAGTACTACTACTACTACTACTACTACATAATAATAATAATAATAATAATAATAATAATAATGATAATAATACTTCGGGTATAGGCCCTGTTATTGAAGAAGAAAAAAGACTAATTAGAAGAGTTGAATGAATAATATACAAGATTAATGCAACCAAGGCTGCCATCATATTCAACAAAGCAATAAATAATATTAATAATAATAATAATAGTATGAAGTATTGAAGGTGATAGCTGCATCAGCTGTATTCACTGTGTATAGAGTTTTTTGTCTTTCTGATAATTGATTTTTCAGGGTTACTGCATTCTACCAGTAACTTGCAGCTGTTTTTCATTCTTGGAAAGGAAAGCAGTTGCAAATTTTTGATAAATAACCAAATCAGTTACAGAGTAACTGATGATGGTAACTGAAATTGGGAGGTCATCTCTTCTTGTGCTTAAGAAGGTGCCATGAAAAACCACATGAGATGCCCACCATACTAGCGTCACAGGGAATGCAATACATGTAGTGGGGAATACAGAAGTAATCAGAAAGGCCTATTGCTCATGTAACTGATAGACCTGCACCAGACACTGCAAGAAGTGACATTCCAAAAAGAGAAGTGCATGATAATGCCCGAGATTCTGCAAGCCGCCTGGCGACCAATCGGAATGTTCGCCAGGTAATACTAGAGTGTGACGTCACACACCAGCCCCCCAACTCAACAAAGCTGAAGCAGCAAGATCATCAACCACAAGTTTTTGGCTTGCGAGGAAATCTCACCAGCTAATAAGCAATGCAAATTTTCCTCCTCAGCCAATCAGCATTCAGCCTACGTTCAACCCCCTGCTGACCATTCATATATATCAAGCAAGACTCACCACAAATGACAGCCTACTCCTGTCTTTCAGCATGATCATGCTCAGCAGAGCCTGAGTGAAACATGGCCTAGATCAACACTGATGACTTTCTCCTGAAGAAGGACAACTACCCAAGTTTGAAACTGCTTTCCAAAATCTCCAAGAAACTGACAAGAATGACATCAGCAAGTTACTGGCAGAATGCAGTAAGCCTGGAAAATCAACTATCAGGAAGGTAGAGATGACTCTATACAAATTTAATAGAGCTGATTCAGCTATCATCTTCAATACTAGGTGTTTAAAAGATGGTCTACTATATATATATATAATAATAATAATAATAATAATAATAATAATAGTAATAAAATTTTATATACCTAATGATAATGTTGTTAGGCCTGTAAGGACTAGAAGTAGTAACAATAGAAATATATGTACATGTATTGACTTTTAATACATTGAAGTATACATCCTGTCTTTGAAGTGGTCACACTTATATGACCTATGGATATTTGATGGATAGCCCACATGACCCAATCCCTAAATGCAAAGAATGCAGAAAACATAACTTTAATGACTAATTTTATTATTACTCTATTATGCAGTTTAAGGAGTCAGTTGAGTGAAAATACATAACTCTCTTAGGGCTGGATAAATCTAGAGGGAAGCTGAGTAAGAGGCCTTTGTTTTTGGCATTTTATTTAGACTACTGTTGAGTAACTTAATTACATCATCAAGAGGGTTCTTCTTGAAATTCTTGTATGCACTGTTATCTCTTATAAGTCTTCCATTTTTGAGATATAAGTTTTTGTGTCCTTTATTACTGTGGTATGATTTTTGGCCTCAATATTGTGTGATGTGGATGATCTTATCACTTCTCAGTCCATTCAAGGTATTCCTAAAATATTTGGGGAAATTAATTTTGCCTGGAAATTTCAATTATGAATAAACAAGTTCTTATTCAATATCATACAACTGATGTGGAGGAAAGTCATTGAATTTTTCCAATTGAAATTGCAATGGCTAAATTGTATCCTAGGGCATACAGAACTTTTTCACTAAAATCTTTACCAGATAGTTACACCTGTAGAAATTGTTGCTTTTTCATCCAGTTACTGTTGTCAGTGAGTTTCTTTAATTTTCTGTTCAGTTTCAATTGTAGGTTGTTTGGCTTTCTTCATAGATTTTTGTATATCTCTTGTAGCACTGGGATAATTCTTTGAAGAATATTTTTTCTTCTGTGTGATTTCTATGTTTTTTCAATATGAAGCTTCATGTAAACCTTTAAAAGTAAATGTCTTTACAATATTACATATGGTAATTGCTGTTTACCAAGCCAACGGCAAACTAGGAATGAGAACCCATGATTCAGGGGCATGTACATACACACTACTGCTAGTAGACCAGCAGACAATCTAGTTTACGTTCAGGAATGGATTCTAGGATTCGTGAAGACCTCAAATTTGGCAAATATAAATAAAACTTTTAAGTCAAACAAACTAATATATAAAGGTATATAAACCAACCAACAAAAGTTAAAGAACAAACATAAACTTTTCTAAAAGTGACAACACATAAACCCCAAAATGAAGATATTTATTTGTTCTTGATAGGATGCTGTTGCTTGGTGCCTTGGTAACTTTTGTTTGAACAATGAGGAATTATGCTACGAAATGAAGTTGCTTGGAGTTGATGGACACCTGACAGAGCTCTTGGGATCCCGTATATGCCGTATAGTGCAGTCTGCTTCGTATGCCCTTACACATTATTACGCAACAGTTCCTGATATGCTGCAGTAAGTAAAATCATTTTTTTAATCTGTTAATGTATTGCTGTCTGCTCATCATAACTAAACTGCAGTCTTGATACTTAAATAGAATAACTATTTCTTGTGTTAAATTCAAGTTTTTTTTTTTTTTTTTAAAGTAATATGTCAAAAAAGATTACTCATAGAATTTATTTTTTAATCTAGATACATTTAGTCCTTGGTTTGAATGTTACAGATATTCTGTAATTGCCAGAAGTTGATTTGACTGTCAATAGATCTTGTACAGAATTGTGATTTCATAATTCCTACAATCATCCCAGCCATTTCTGGGCAGTGGTAAGATTAAAATCCTGAAAAGGCTTAAAACTCCTTGAGTAGATATCCTTTATAAGTTACTGGAGGTAATATGACTCAGCCATATTTTGCATAGTAAACCCCCCATATTCATGATCTCAGTATTCGCGGATTTCTATGTAGAACGTATCTACCCATTATTTGCGGAAAATTCGCCCATACACGGTATTTTTCACCCAGAAATATTCACTAATTACTGTATTTTCTTATCATTTTCATGACTAAATGCACTTTTTGTGATATAACTATTAAAATACTCAGGTATAAGCATTTTTTAGAGTTTTTTTGTGTTTAAACTATCAAAATAGGCAGTTCTTAGCGTGTTTAGAGGGGTTTTAAGTATTTGTGGATTTTAGCTATTCGCGGGGGGTGCGGTGCGCATCCCCCGTGAATACGGGGTGTTTACTGTAGTATAATTTGCTCCTTAAATGAGTTTTCATTTATCAGAGATTTTTGAGAAGCTTTAGTTAGTGACTCTTTATGAAAACAAACTAGGAGATGACAATCCCTAGAAAACTACTGTACATTGTATGAATAAAAGATATTGTCAAGAATAAATAATATCACATTCATCCTTTGTACTTCTATTATTTCATATTACAGTAGTACATAAAAAAGCAAAGATGTGTTTTTTCTTAAATTGGCCAGCTTTAAAGTTTGCTTGGTCTGGGGGTGTGCTTGATATATATTTAGCCCGTCCTTTAAGGGTTAATTTTATGAACATTTCTAAAATTTGATTTTAGTGTATGTAATACTATATTTTATTTTTTCAGTTGATGAATCGTAATTGAATTTTAATAGTCATAGTTACTTTGTAAGCAAAGTTTGTTTGAGGGATTTTTAATACAAAACTCTCTGTCGTGGATGATGCAAAACTCACTGTTGTGGATGAGATTGGCAAGTACAGGAAAATGTAATGCATTTTGTTATTATTACAATACTTACATTTTGTAATTATTACAATACTTGTTTTTATTTTATGATTAATTGCATTATTACCATATGTGGCTGAATGTGTTGGTTGGGAGGTAGAGTTTTATGTCTCTAATCTAAGTTGGTCTCTGAGGCAGTTTGCTACCCACTGCCTGGATTCTGACAAATACTGTATATATTGAAAAATGTATGAGCTCTATTAGTATGGATAATTAAGGGATTACTGTATTTTTTAAACTGAAGAGTACAGTATTCTGTTTTGATATTTAGATAACACATTTATAATTGTAATGTTCTTTATTCCTCTTACAGATATGTCAGGGTTGATGACATTGTACGGAAAGCTATTGATGGTCTTGAGAGGCATGACGATGGTGTAGATGAAATTGCGTGGCTCATGTTTGTGTTGTCATGTGATCAGTTGGGCTGTGAATATTTGTTATGTCTGGGTGTCATACCTGCTGCTATGGGTGCCTTACAAAAGCTGATTAACCGACAGGTAAGCTTGTATTCACAGCCCATATTCTGAGTTGATGCACATTGCCTTATGATTGGTCGATGACATTCCTTGTACTGACACTGACTTATAAGAATAATTGAGACTTCAGGTAGTGACTACAAGTCATTTGACTTAGCAAATTAAAAAAGCTATGACTTGAATATTTGCCTTCTTGCACCTTGAGATGTTGAAGTTTTTGTGTTATCAATTCATTTTACACCACATTAACTCCAAAGAAGCAGACAGTAGATGGTGCTAAAGGCTTCTTGCAGTATCCTCCCTTCAGCGCCAGCTGCATTTCTTTCTACCTTTTATTTTTCATTTGTTCATTTGAGCTTCTTCTACTCAGCTGACCAACAGTTGTACTTAATACTAACATGATGCTCCTCTTTTCACCTTGCATAGCTCGTTAGAACCTAAAAATGTGACTCAGTGGTCTCAGTAAACTAATAGTAATAACAATAATGCTATACTGAGTGAGTCCATTCCACCAACTACTGGTATGTGTTTTGATTTTTATGCCACATAGGCAATAAAGCATTGTGATGAATAACCAATAATAAAAAAAATTCTACTGTGACTCAGATTGTAGACCTTATTTTTTCAATCCTAACATTGAATGAGATAAAGAAAATTTTTATAATATACAAAAATAAAATAGTGTCATTTTAGATAAGTCTTTAATGAGATTCTAAGGTTAATAAAAAATAGATATCTGTTCTTAAATACGTTGATTAACTGAAAATGAAAGTATACAAGTACCGTACTTGTATTTAGGGAGACTGTGCAGTTTGTTAGCTAGTTTTGCTGACTACTGATCTGCTTTCTTTCCAGAGTTTAATGGTGTCTCCAGTAACAGGACTTCTCCGTGTACTTTTGAATTGTTTAGGAGCTTTTCCTAGGTCTGCGCATCAGGTTTGTAAATTGCTCTGTTTTCAGTGATAAATAATTATGTTTTTATATATTACAAATTATTTTACAAGTTCCTTTACATAAGGTTAAAACCTGTAGACAGCTAAAATTATAGTTGAATGAGCAATGGATAGTTCAAAAGATTGGTGAGACATCCCTTGAAAGGAAAGCCTTTTGTATTTATTTATTTATTTATTTATTTATTGATATTTAGTAGCAACCTCACTTGACCTTTTCATATTTTTGCATCTTTAGTCTTCACTTGAATTTCTTTACTTGGTTGGCAGTACAGTATTTGGGTGTTTGTTTTTATGAATTTGATACATGTTTTGTGTGTCAGTTGATTCTTGTTACACTTGCATGTGAAGGATTTTGTAGATCACTGCATCCCACACACCCCCTGCGAATAGGTCAAATCCGCGAATGCTTAAAACCCCTCTAAAAACACTTAGAACTGCCCATTTTGATAGCTTAAACCAAGAAAAACCCTGTAAAAATGCTTATACCTGAATATTTTAATAGTTTTATCACAAAAAGTGCATTTATTCATGAAAATTATATGAAAATACAGTAATTAGTGAATATTTCTCAGTGAAAAATACCGCAAATGGGCGAATTTTCCGCGAATGATGGCTAGATATGTTCCAGAGAAACCCGCGAATGCGTGAGTCCGCGAACCATGAGAACGCGAATACGGGGGTTTTACTGTATTTGGCTTTTACAAAAATATTGAGTATCTGAGCAAGAGTTCTTTGTGTGACCATCATCATTAATTGAATATTAAGTGGGAAGTGTCTGTTCAACCAATTTTTTTTTAAGCAAGTAATTGTACAGTTAATATTTATTTATTTCTGCAGTGTATCTATCTCACTTCAATTACCTTTCCCCACTTGGGTTACCTGTTGCATTGTTTCTGATGAGGCACAGTGTTGATTGTACTGAATCATCTGTGGCATCCCATTGGCCCCACCTGCTTTGGTTTATGGTTTTTATTTATTGTTTGCTCCCTTTTGTCTCTTTCCACCAAGCTCTCCAACTTCTCTAACTTTACTTTGCTCCAGTTTCCATCTCTTGATTAAAAATGATTCCCTGTGTGCAAGATTTATGAGTCTAGAAATGTATTTCTGTACTTGATTTTTTATAAAAATAATAATAATAATAATAATAATAATAATAATAATAATAATAATAATAATAGAATGGTTGTCTGTTTAATGAAGTTTGAAGGAGGGTCTTTTTCTGAAATAATAATAATAATAATAATAATAATAATAATAATAATAATTCACTTGCTCTTGTTTGTATGTGCTGCATACAGTGTCCTCAGCAAAGCATTCTGATTAGCAGTAATAAAGATGCTTTGTGGCTTCCTTGTAACCCCTAACTTCATAACTTTTCACCATTACTCTTCATCTAGTTCATTTATTCTTTTTCTGTCTAATTGTCTAACTGCAACTTTATCCTACTCCAGTGATCCCTTGTCATTTAAGAAATTCCTTCAGACCAGCCAAGTTTGAATCTAGATAGTATCCACACTACCAAGCCCAAGCTGGAAATTGTGACTCTCATAGGGCTGCCCATTATTCCAGAAATGATGCAGTGGTCTAGTTAAACTACTCTAACCATGTGGGGGTTACTGCTAGCAATGTGCACTAGGTGGTGCTAAAGAACCTGTAGTACTAAGTGCTATTTGGCACACACCTTTGCTGTTTTCTTCTTTTTAATTAATGTATTCCTTTCAGTCTCCTTGGACTTGACATACTAGAATGTCTGAAGGGGGCCACTTGTATGGTGCCTCTTCTCTCTCTCTCTCTCTCTCTCTCTCTCTCTCTCTCTCTCTCTCTCTCTCTCTCTCTCTCTCTCTCTCTCTCTCTCCTTTGAGCTTATGTATTACTAAGTGGGAAGGGCTATTGATGACACTTTTGATGGTCATTGATTCCTTATTTGGTTGATGACTGTTGATTTTTAAATATATTTGGAAATTCTTGCAGTTTCTGCTTTCTGATTGACTTATCAAAAACAATTCATCAGACCATGCCAGACTGGAAGCTTCTACTAGTTTTGCGATGAAACCTTGCATCATCAGGTGTCGAAGTTTCTAGTTTTTTCCATTGGAGACCTCATGGGGCTACAACAAGGGGCAAAGACAGACCCAGGCAACACCGTACTGGACACCCATACAGCATGCGCGTATTAAAAAAATTTTGAGTTTTCATTAGTACCCCTCCTTAGTCACAAAAGTCACTTTAGCAGCTATAGATGGAGGTTGACAATGTGACTGCAGTAGTAACATTCCTACAAGACCTGTCAATCATACAGATCCCTTACTCTGAAGTCTTGAAGATAGGAAAAAGTAGAGTAGCTGAGAGCAGTTGTTTATGCATGTGCACTTATCCCTTGAATGCCTGTCAATTGAGTAGACAGTCATGGCTGCAGTCCTGGGCTATCACTTTGTCTAGGGTTGTGAGTGTAGATGGGCAGTGCTTTTGTCTCTGACTAACGGCAACAACTGACAAAGGAGGCAGTCACTTCTGAGGTCTGTGTCTGGTACACAGTCATTATCCACACACATCTGTTATTTACATATGATATCCTCCTCCCAACCTTGTTGATTCCTCGTAGCTATTAAGTAGACTATACGGTACAATAAATGAAGTTATTACCTACCTGAAACCCAGGATCCACAGGGGTGCTTATGCTATGGCTAGTTGATGATGATCTTCTGATTTGGAAGTAATTGGAATAATGTATCAAGAATTCTTGAAGACCACAAATGTTGGGCTAATGTCAACCATGGTTTTGTAATGAAATAGTGGCCTAAAAAGGAAATCCCTTTTTCAGGTTTGCAATCGTGGTGAGCAGTTTATAAGCATCTGTTCTGCCTTATTGTATTCATCTTATCCACACCTGCGAAGAGAAACATTACAGTTTATCGCCAACATCATCAATGGAGCCTGCCAGTCTGAAAGTGGTATGTAACAGTGTTTATTGCATTGCAGCTGCAGTATGTATTGATTGTCTTTAAGTAGAAAATACTTTTGGGGCCAGGTTATGCAGTACCAAAGATGGAAATTTTAAATAGGCCTTTAATAGGTCAATTGTAATCTTGGAACATTTGTAAGATTACCATATTAATATTTAATGTTAATAAACGTTTTAATAAGGTTATATTAATTCTCAGTGGTCAAGTTAAAATACCCCAGTTCACAATCCCTTATCTGAAACCCTTGTGGCCATCCAGCTGTGTTTTGGTCTTTGGATTTTTTGGGATTTCAGAACTGAAGCTTGCTTCATAAACAAGCATCTAAAAGAACTGTAATTTGCTTATATACTCATGTATCATCCAACCTTTTGTCTCACGTAATCCTTAAAATTTTGTCCCTGAAGATGATTTCATCACATATATATAGTGCAAGATGCATTTTCGGTAATTACATGAGGCTATACTTAACATGCGATTTTCTCTTTCTGCAGCTTATGCTAATAAACTTCTGATACCTGTCAGAGTTTTGATAGATTAAATCGATAATGCATATTATATCTAAGTTAGCTTTTAACTAATTAATTGGTCTTGAAGCAAAAGTTCAGTAGGTTAAATGCCGAGTTCATACATGCAGCCAGGTTTACCAAACTTGTGGCTTGTTTAAGAATTCATTACTATTCCTTATAATTAACAACCACTTACTGTTGCTTGTAAAACACTGGCATAAACAGCAGCTAGTAATAACATAAAAAACTGAATCGATAACAGCTGTTTGTCAATGTTAGGTACCATGACTAACACACATTTATAGTTGCATTACAGTTGTCAACTTGTTAAAAATTTGCTAATTTCCAATGGTGATTTCCATAAATGAAAATAAAATATATTTAAATTATTTGTTCTTGTGGCAATATAGAAGAAAGATGTAAAAGAAAGTGTACCACTAAATATAAGGTTGTTGCTGTGGTTGAAGAAATGAATAATGTGCAGGCCTTAAAAAGTTTTGGAAGAGGCAAAACGGCATCCGAAACTAGTGAAATCATCTCTTTACTTCATTGAATTTACTGCAATTGTAAATAAAGTAAGTTGCATTTTTTATAATATATGGAAAAAGTATCTCCAAAGTACATTTCATTTAGCAACTAATTGCAGTGATGATATCAGTAAAATGCAATCAGCTGATGATTTTAAGAATGTAAACTTTACTAGAATGCAAATGGCACATGATCACTTTGTTCATATTTTGTAATATGATAATAATATAACAATGATACATGAAATATGATTGGATACAGGAAATAAAACCAGAATTATTAAAATTATAATTATTCTCATTACAACCATATTTGACTTCTCCAAATGGTCATCGGTCAGTTTAACAACCTAACTGGGGCCAATAGCTCCTCTCTGTCTCTCATACACACATGCACACACTCACTCACTCACTCAGGTTAAAAATTTGGTTTTGTAAAGTCACGTGATACTAGAGTGTAAATGGTAAACGTATAAATTTAAACACTATTTGGGACCATAAATGACATTACATTTCATCGATCTTACTACCTTATGATGACACTCTACCCTCTGCAAAAAAAAAAAAATAAGATTTTAGATCTTTTCGGTTTCCAGAATTTCTTATAAAGGATTGTAAAGTTATCTTTTATAAATAACCAAAGTAGTCTGCTTGGAGCAAATGCCTTTGCAAACTTGCAGAAATTCAAACAGTTTCTGTGATAGAAACCTTATTTTGTCTGTTTTACTCATTAGTAGTTTGGGTGTCTTTACTTCAGTAAGGTGTTTTTTCAGGTTTTCAGTGTATTATTAAAACTTTGATTTAAAAATTTACTATAAGCATTCAACATTCATAGTGCTATGAAAAAGATACAAAAGATGAATGTTGATGTGACTTTCACATACCATTGAAAATCATTATGATCATCTGTTCTACAGATTTTTGATCAAAGAAGAATCCTTGGGAGGGCATGAAGTATTCCAGCTTAATGCTCGGGAAGTGATTATAGGGTGAAGTATAGAAGCAAGTACAGTAATAATAGCAAAGCCCTGCTCCAGTCTGAGAAAAAAAAAAAAAGTGAGTAAGAATAACTGTGACCAAAAGAAAACTTTATAGAGCAAGAAATGTTAGGACAACAGAAGAACAGCAAAATTAATTAAAGACTTGTAATTTTGTGCTCATTTCCAAAACAAAATGGTAGCAAAAGGGTGGGACAAGACTTAGGACATTGTTGTGGGCTGTTAATTATTTCAAAACAAAATGGTAGCCCGGTTTAGACGGTTCCGCCACGGGACAAGACTTATTCATCAGGACATTGTTGTGGGCTGTTAATTTTTTTGATTTCAAAATAATGCTTTACGTCGTTTTCACCTTAAAAGTAAGGTTTTCTTATGATTTTTGACGATTTTCGACCACCACCATAAACCGGGACTGTATATATAATAACAATATTTTCAACTTATATGCAAATAGGACAGTAAGAGGAGAGTAAAAGCAAGGACTGCCATAAGCAGTGTTGATAGGCATCGCAATTACCCTTACATCAAAATGCCTGCTTACAGGTTTCATAGCCAGAAATCCATTTAAATGAAAGGGGAATACAGTCAGTGCAGTGAATGAGTTTAAGTAAAGTGAAATTGGTAATAAGTTTATTTTTACACAAATACAGTGCAGGGTTGTGAACATTGAGATGTCTTATTTATTTTTCATAACCATGTGACATTGATTTTTATACTTCCTCTTTCGTAATCTTTTAACATCACTTTCATGTTTTTTTTATTTCTAGCATTTCTTTGGGGCCAGCCTTTTTTTTGTGGTTTTTCTACATTTCTTTATAATTTTTTTTACATTCCTTGGATTTATTATATTTATTTATACTGTACTTGTATGTATTGTATGTTTTTATGTTACAGGTCAACGGGTTGTGGAAGAACAGAATTTACGTCAAAGACTAGAGGCTGCAATACGCAGTGCATTAGCAGCAAATTTCAGCATTGAAACTTCTACTATAAGTACAAATTTTAGTGAAGGGGTGTGACATGAGTAATTGGGATAATGAAGAGCTGAATGTTGTTGTGAAAAGGTATATATTTCCAACAGTTATTTATATTATTGTATACTAAATGTGGTTTGTTGATATTTTAAATAAAATTACCCTCCTTGATCATGTGAATATAAGCAAATCCTCCGGTATTCATGGATAAGATAGCTACCATCTGTTTAGGTGCATCATTTTTCTCTTACAGTTTGAATTTTTCATATTAAGAAAGATATACAGTATTATGTAGAATGAATCTTACCTGTTAAAGTTAGCTTTATCTTCGTACTATTTGGTGCAATCGGCATTTAAAGAAAATACAAAATATGCTGGGCTAACTCGCTCGGACTGTTTTTGTATTCACCTGTTTCCCACCATATAGTGCTGGAATGTTTACATTCTGCCATATTTCTTCATGCTGTCGTGTTACACACACGGTCTTCATCAGCTTTAGACCATGTTTTGATGATTTATGACTAATTTCTCCTGTACGGTATTGTGATTGTTTTCTGTTTTTTTATATCATCTACAACAAGCAGAGATGAAAGCATTAGGCAGTATAGGAAAGAGTTTGTGAAAACCAATTGTTTAGGTTTTGCCGATAACAACATATCCTCTGTTAGCAGCTATGTTAGGCTAGCTGCACGGGCTCAAGTGTGGTTTTCTTGATATGTAGATTATGAGTGTTTTGATGAGAGGATGTAAATTTTTGTGAAGTATTGGAAGATGTTAAAGGGCAATAGTTTGGGTAGGCAGTTTGGGCACACCAACAGCCTACTCAGTCTTTTCCTTTTGTCCTCTGGTGTTGCTTCTCCTCCTTCATTAGCCTACCTTGATAGCCTAGGTTAATTCCTCTCTCTCTCTCTGTCTCTGCTCTGCCCTTCTTTTGCTCCCTAGGTGGATCAGGAGAAAAATAATGATAATTGACATATTCTTTTATTAGTTAGGTTTTTGATCGAAGTATTAGGGCCAAAATCACCCTCCTCCCCAGTTTTCGATCTTTTTCGGTTACCCCTCCAAAAGAAAAGGTGTCGGAGCCCTGGCATCTGGCTGTAGCCCGCCCTCTGGGCTGCCCTGCGTCAGTTGGTTGTCTCCTCTGACAGGAAACCAAGGCGTGTCTTGGGACCAAGGTTCTGTGCTTTTTGACACCTCTCTCCAACTGTCTTTCTGGTTAGGGTTCGGCACCGAGCCGCCAAGCAACTCCAGCAGAGTATGGAGTTTGTCTCTCTCATTCATTGCCTGACCATTGTTGCCAACTGTGACAACCTGAAATCTGCTAAACCCAGCAGTTTTTCCTCTAATTTGGCAACATTGGCTGGCTCCCATTCCATCCATTTTGGAGATACAGTATAAATATTTTTGCCCCATTTTTTGCAATGTTCAATTTCAGTATGAGGTGTTAAGCCCTTAGTCCTATCTTTGCGGCAGGGACTCTTCTCCTGAACCAGATATGACGGCAACCTTGGCTTTCCATCTTATCGTTAGTTGTTAGGAATCCTGCTATTGAATTTTGGGAGCATGAAGGTACACGTTGGTGTATAGGAGCTCACCTTCATATATGAAAGTAGTAATTATCTTTAGTTTTGGACTGTTGGTTATGGGTTTCGACTCAGGCACAGGGTTCACCAGGACTCTACAAGATAGAATCCTTTTTTCGATGTAAGGATCCTCTGACAGGTCTTGCTACAAGGACCGTACACCCTGTTGTGGTTCCAACATCTGGCGACAGTACTTAACAGTCAAGATCACACATTAGGCAGGAATGTTGAGAAGCTTTTTTCTCCCAATTAAAAAGCTTTTAGTTCGCTTGGCTGAACTGTTTCTCTGGCTGCACTAACCCACCATCCTCATTCAATGTGGTAGTCAGCTAACTTTAACAGTAGGTAAGATTCATTCCAAATAATGATAATTTTCATGATAAAATGAATTATTTGGATACTTACCTACTGTTAAAGTGGAAACCTACCCAGCCTCCCCCACATCTTAGTGGGTGGTCATGAAGACATATGACAGAACATAAACATTCCAGCACCATCTGGTTGGAAACAGGTGAATACGAAGACAGCCCTAGCGAGTTAGCCAAGCAAATTTTGATTTTTTAAAAATGCTGATAGCACCAAATGGTGCAAGGATAAAACTAACTTTGACAGTAGGTAAGTATCCAAATAGTAATTTTATCATGAAAATTAACGTTTTTAACTGTAAATACAATTATATGAAACAAATTTGTCGTACAAACCCATTACAGTACTTTGCCTCAGTTTTGTTGGCATGGAAATTCACTCATACACTCAAGATTTGATGTCCATTCTCTATGTACTATACCTTAGAGTTATTAATGTTTCTAGTACGAATGAGGACTGACATGAAGTTTGTTTAATTTTTACACACTTATATTGAAATTTATCAAATTAAATTTCAAACTTATATCTCTGGCAAAAGAAAGGATTTTTGTTTTGATATACTAGGACTTTTAGCATTACAATCTGATGTACCAATTAGTTTGGAAGGAAAAGACTACATGTACTTAATTGTACTGGCCAACAAATTTCAGCAGCTTCATGAGCCAAAATTTTCTTTTATGGATTCATGAGATATTCTGTGAGTAGGTGGGTGCCTGACTAGGATTACCTTATACAATTCATGTGGAAAATCAGCATTTCAGTGCCAAAGCTTGCCGATCAACCATTCTGGGTGGCATCTCATTAATTTCTTCTCAGAGTTTACCCCACGGCTCCCATTTTTGCTGGGATGAATGGTGAGGTAGTCAATGGAATGAAGAAAGTACGTACTTCATTCCAGGCTGATTGTCCTCTGGTCTTTGCATGGACATCTTACTTGGGCCTGATGTCTTGAACCAGCACTCTGATATGAATATCAAGTTTGCTGGAGCTTGTCCTCCCCATAATATATGTGGCACAACCAGCATAAATGTTTTGTACTCCAGCTAGCTTCCTATCTGAAATTAGTAGCTGTAAAATACAGATGTCATTCAGAATCTGATGCATTTAAATATTTTGGAGGTATCTTAACTGTTAGCATTGGGACCGTAGAGCCTTATGTATCTCTGTGACATGTTGAAGTATTAGTTACTTGTGGTAAAAGTCACAAAAGGCAATGATTGATGATAGTCAGCTATTTCAAAATGTTTGATGCATAACCTCTATCACATGTTGATGACTTGGCGAGAAAAATTGCTGAGTACAAATTATTCAGTATGTTGAACATTTGAAATGGATATGAACAAATAATAGTTAGAGGAAGACAAACTGTACACTGCTTTCAAAGATTGTGGTATTTGCCTAATTTTTTTCTTATTAAGAAATTGTGGCCTTTTTCAGACAAAGAATATAAATGCAGAACTTTTTAAATTAATGCAACATTCATAAGAAATTGTGGCCTTCTTCACACAAAGAACATAAGTGCAGAACTTTTTAAATTTATGCAACATTCATCTTTTCATT
Organism: Macrobrachium rosenbergii; assembly: GCF_040412425.1. Classification (NCBI taxonomy): domain Eukaryota; kingdom Metazoa; phylum Arthropoda; class Malacostraca; order Decapoda; family Palaemonidae; genus Macrobrachium; species Macrobrachium rosenbergii. Next base: position 12,915,398 of record NC_089777.1, on the reverse strand, counting down.
TTATTTAATTAAGTGTAATTTATTCCTTTTGAGTTTATTTTTCTAGTTTTTAGGGTAACTTTGGTGTAACAAATAGAGTAGCTACCTTTCAGAGTCATAGACTGGATTATCAAAAAAGATATCAAGGATATATTTGCATGCATTGATAACTCCACAGCATGTGTGCAAAATCAAGCTGAAGGTGACAGAAACTTGCATTGGTTTATGGAACCTGCTAAGCATTGTAATTTTAATCAGACAAATTTAGTTGGTTCCGACAAACGTGCCTTTTTTTGCTAAGTCATTGGAGTATTTTCTTATAACTTGAAGTGAATACCATAATTCTCATAGAAAGTTTGTCCACTAGTCTAAAAAGTTTTCCACCTGATGCTTCTGCCATGGTTACTCTTGAGGGTCTCAAGGATGTAAATGGAGATGTACGCAATTTCAGCAGTAAGGTACCACTTCCTTTATTGTTGAGTTGGATGTCTGATCACACTTTCACTGTTGACCTGACCAGGTTGGAAAATCTGTGGCACTTTTTCTAGAACATTGATGAGTAGTGAATGTAAGCATATACCATTGTAGAGGCTTAGTGTAAATGGTAATCTTATATCTTGTGTCGTCCAGGCTCAGATAATTAAGCTGCTGAAACTTCTCTAGGATTCATTACTCAGTGACAAGCTTAGAAGAACTGACTGACCTTCACAATGCTTGTGGCCCCTTGATGTACCATGAATCATTTCAGTTCTATCCATTAAGGATTTAAGGCTTTACCATATTCAGTAGAGGATATCAAGACTATGACAGCAACTGATCCTGTATGCAGAGATGAAATGGCAATTTCACAAAGCCTGCCAAGGTTACTTTGTAAGAGCCCGTCGCCGTCTCTTCCAAACACACGTGTGTTCGTCATCCATCGGAGGGGACAAGACAAAACAAAAGCATCTCGTTTTCTTTCTCTGAAGGAACAAAACTTCTACCATACAATATTTCCGTCTGTTTCTCCCTAACCATTGTTGTCTTGATTTATGTACAATCACCACTACTTGCATTGCCATGCAAGCATTCTAATCATGTACTCATAATGTTCCACCTAATCTGTATCAAACTGTATGTGTTTCTGTTTGTCAAGACGCCAAACTTCTCGCCATTTCACATATATTATGCTACTGCATTGTATTCATTAATCTGTCTCGACTCTCATGCAATTGGCCATATGTAGAATTTCCTGGCCTTTCCATTGATATATGTTTCATCACTGTACATTTATCGTGTCTCTCAATATCGCCATCTGTTTGTCTGCTGACGAACACAAATGGCCAAATCGTTACCTCTGTTTTCCCATCTGTGTGTAGATGCTACTTTACCGCTCGCACGCTCCAATAACATCTTCGAAGATTCTGTACATTCATTCAGTAAGGAACTACCAATAAACCAGTCAACACCCAGCCAGTATGTCACTCAATCCCGTCCTTACACTGGTGACCCTGGAGTGACCTGAAGGACCTGGCCGACCCAAGATGATGACCCAAGCGCCAACAGACCCTTCGCCGCCTTGCCGCTTCCCGCCATTCCCAAGCTCTTAGTAGATGTCTGACCCTCCAATGGGCATGCCACCACTGTTTGGCAGGGCAGTTTTGTGAAGAGAACCTCTCTCACAAGGTCCAGGGTTGACTGTCTGTGGTGGGTAGCATTATCAGCCGCCGCAATTGCTTGTAGACATGCAACAGCCGCTCGTCTATGGCTGCCCCATGTTGTCCAGGAATTTCTTGGCTCTTAGGGCGGATGGCATGCTAAAAGACGACTTCAGCTAATCCTTCAGTGATTCCTAGGTGACAGGGTTTGAAGTTCTGCAAGCCATCCTGTGACTTGCTTGAAAACGTCGTCTGGCAGGAATTTGAGGACGGTGTCTGCTTTACATGCTGAGGAGGTAATTTTCTTTGGAAGATTGTGAATGCTTCATCTCCAGGTATGTGACACATACACTATCTCCAAGAACTTAATTACTTTTATTCTTACAGAAATGATTTAGAGATCAAACATTTATATTTCCTATGCTGGGTAGACAAATTGTCCTTTTGAGCTTTGTTATTTAATCCTTTTTGTACCTACACCTGTGAGCCTGCTTTGTCAGTTAGTAGTCAAAGGGTTGTCACATGCAGTTTGCAGTTAAAAGGATGTTACATCTTTTACATACCTTGTACCACAGGCAGGTCAGACTCACCCTTTACAAATACACCCACAGTTGGAAGACTGTGTGACATCAATTATGGTATATCAGGTTGTTGTTATGCAATGCCAACATAATTAGTTTGCAAGAGTTGTTCTAAAATTATTTCACATCGTTATTCATATTTGTGAAGCAGTAGCTTTTACCATTGTCAGAGCATTTTAGGTGCAATCCTTTACTTCACTAGAAATGCCCTCTCCCACCCTTCCTATTGAATGAGGTATAATTAGGATGAATGGTAAGGGTGGGTATTTTTTTCTATATAATCTAAACATGCAGCCCTTATTTCAGTTCAAACACAATGCTTACCAAAAGAGGACATGTGAATGCAATGGTTCCCCCATTAATGTTGAAGACCTTTATGATTTCATCACCTGAAAAGACTATCTTGATTTCAGCAAGGGAATTCCTTGTTGAAGACATAAATGTACATAACAATTCCAGTGTGGCACACATACCAAATCCTGATATTTAGCCACTTAAATTTTGGATCAATTCATTTACTTTCTACTCTTCACATTCATCTTTTCCTTCTGAGGATAAGTGCCACAGGTTTCTTCCTTAGAATGGCTACTTCCCCTTTTGTTCAAGTTGCCCCCAGTTTTTTTTGCTCATTTAATTATATGAAAAGAATTCTTCCTGCTGTTTTGTGTATCATGGCTACTTTTCTAAGCTGCTTGTATGTGGTGCAAGAACCTTCAATGTCCCTGGTAAAAGAAACAATAATAGGGATTTATATTTATTTTCAAGTCCCCATTTATAGGGTCCTCTGCCTATATAGAGTGACACTGTAAAATGTATCAAAATAGGGTGGTATGCAGGCAGGCGGCTCATATAACAATCCATGTACATTCTGTCTGTGCCCATTTCATTCCTAGATCACCTGAGGCTTTATGAAAATAAAAAGAGAGATTACACCTAAAAAAATTTCAACAACCTATATAAACCTAATTTTTCTATAAAGAGAAAAAAACAATTGGCAATTCCCCTTCATCTCATCTCTAAAGAAAAGTACATTTTTGTTTAAATTTTCAAGTTCCATCACAAATTCCAATTGCTATGGATGAATATAGGAATTTCTCTACTGATCAACATTTCTGCAAGCTGGGAAACCAAAGGCATTTATGATGGAACCAATGTCAGTGAACAGAAATAATGGAGAAGCTGTTGCTGCAGATGCAGCACACCTCAGATGAATAAAGATTCAAATGCCAGGTTGCATTAAACCAATATATACAATTCAATATAAGCAAATAAAGCACTTGAAAACACCACCCCTTTGTGACTAGCTGAACCACATCAGAGCAACAACCGAACTTCTTTGCCTGATAAATTAAGTGAAAAATAATGGCAATAAAAAAAGACGAAATAACAATAACAGTGGCATCAAAGCAAAACCTGACTTGCTTTAAAAATTAGTAATCTGTACTATTGCAATTCAGCAAAATTTATCGTCTAGTATTACAGTTACAATGTTAAAGTATCTTAATTATAAGCAAGACCAATTAATACAATAGAAAAAAATACAAATGAATGCAAAATGACTCGAGTATTAGACATAGAATAAATGCATTGCCTTTACACCTTCCCTAAGCCACCTTTACTAGAATTCTTGGATATAGTCTTTGGCTTCCATGATATTTACTGTTACTTTCATTGTCTTGAGAAAGTAATGTACTGTACTAGGCAAATTTAAACAATAATCAAAGCTGTATCCTAGTATATTCATAAACCAGATCTAGTAGATTGATGCTGGTTTCTGGTGTCAGTTAATACTGCTTAACTGGTTTAAATTACGCAGTGAACATACATCATAGATGTACATAAGCAAGTATCACAATATGTAATTTGTGCTTGTACAAATGTATATCTTCTCTCCGGCGTACATTTATTAGCCTATTTTACTGGCTTACTGCAAGATATTCAATGCAAACCAATCACAAAAAACTACATTAAACGAGCAGCAATGGTTACGTACTGATGTTTTAAGCTTTACAATACTAGCAAGAGAAGTGAATCAGTCATGACAGCCAAATACTTTATCGCACCAATGTCGTTGTTTTCCATGGCAAGTTAGGTACAAAAAATGAACATTGAGGGAGGGGTTATTGGTCCAATTTCTTAAAACACCACAAGTGAGAGCAAGGAATACTTGAGCATTTAAAAAGAATTTCAGTTCAGTGGAGTTATTAAGACACTGCATAACAGTTTGATTTGAAGACTTGGGATGTCCAGAGTTATTTCCAAATTAAAGTTCCAGTACATGAAAAAACAATGAAGTTATTAAAAAACACAGTTCCCTTACAGCTTAAGATATGTTGTTAAAAGAGGAAACTTCCTTTGCTGGTTTGATTATGGATATTACGACAAAACCTATACAAAGATGAGGGAACTTGCACTCTCTTTGTCATCCTAAAATCATTTTATGTAGGAGAAACTCTCAATCATAAGGTTCTTTGGCATGGGCACTTTCAACATAAAAGAGAAGAGATAAGAGGAATAAAAGGCACATAATCAATGGTAGTCTTTTGTGAAAATGATAATGATGACATTCAACTAATAATTGTGGAATGTACCATAGAAAAACGGCCACCAACAACAGAAACCTCCAATGTGCACTAAACAAAACAAAGGACCGCACCATTAAAGGTCACTCCTACTCAAATCTAAAGGAATTAAAAACAAATTTTCAGCCTGAAATAACAGCCATACACAGTAATGGAGCTTCACTCTGGGTTGATTTATTTTTTCATGAACATACCACACACAGCTTTAAACAGCATAATCTCATAAAACTAAGGACAGCAGACCTAAACTTCTGTACATTCTCTGCCTTAGTTTCAAGAAATATTTTAGAATTTTGACCAAAGGAGGGGAAAGAAAAATTGATAATCACTGACATCACATGGTCTAAGGCAATTCTTTTGTGTCCTTCACAGATGCCTTTTTTCCACATATCTGGATTGGTGGGGCCTCCACACAAGCAATGTCAATTCAGGATAATGAAAAAATTATCTACAGGTAATAAATACACATTTTTAAAGTAATTGTTCAATATAAGCATTTAAAACAGGAACTTCATAATGTTCAATGATTTCCTATGTTCAGAGGTGATTTCAAATGTTATTATATATATAATATATATATATAAAAATACTTCGCCAATATTTAACAAAGCAGTTTTTTCCAAAATCAATGTGAATTAATTAAAATGTGGCGAGAACAACAGCATGAGATGGAATACTCATGATATTTATAATAGTATGATCTTGGTTAACACCAAGTTTAAATACACCAGGATAAACAGCTGTTTCATTGTTGGGAGTAACTTACTGCTTTCTTCTGAGATAGTAATCTCTCTTTCTCACAGTCTTTTTCTATACATGGTAACTGGGTCTGATTCAGCAAGCAAGCACACTCCACACGTGTTGAGTGAGGGTTCCCATTGTCACATTAATTCAAACCCTGCCTTTTCTTTAATCTGCATTGTCTAAGATTAACTAATGAGCCTCAGCTACTAGGAGAGTCAACATGATTGTGGTTGGCGGTGGAAGTGGATTGCGATGTGGAGGTTGAAGAAGGGTCGCTGGACTCGGTCGTTGATGGCTGAGGAGGATAGAAGGCTCTCGCCCTTGGGAATACTTCGTGGCACTGGCTTTTGTAATGGCTAATTTCCTCAGCAGTAGCATTAAACTCACTTGATTCTAACCACTTAAGGACTGACTGTGCATTCTGTCAACAAAATATTTGCATTAATGGAAAAATTGTAAATATTCTGAGAAATATCATTAACATGAGCTTACAAAATTATAATACAAAATTTCCCTTGTAAAACTGATCACTTGAGCCTTTTTAGGCTAACATAAATGGATACCTCACACAAGGAACCTGTCACCACATCAATTTCAGCAGTCTTGTTAATTCTAGAAACAATAAAACTTAAAAATAGTAAACTATCTGAAGTAACAAAAATGCAGTGGTGAAAATATGAAAAACACCTAGTGGCAAACAAATACATTGACAGCAAAAATACTTCCACTTCACTTACTAAAAAAGATTGAGGTCACCTAAAAGAAACCAAACAAACTTGCCAATAAAACTACCCAAAGACTAAAGGTGTTAAAGAATGACAAAATTTCAAGGAATTTTTGTATAATATTTGCAACTCATTTTATCATATGAAACATGGGTAATAACACAAAAATGTTTTTAAATGTATTGGTAAACTCCAGCTTCCAAAGAGTATAATCACAAAACTTGCCAACATAGCCATGTTAATGACTGTGAATCCATGTAACCTCTATTAATGTTTATAAATCCCACAAACTCCACAATAGTTAATAGTGTTAACAAGTAACAGCTTGACACACGATTTCCTTTAAAAACATTCCTTGACATAATTTCCTTTAAAAACATTCCTAGACATTCAATTTCCTTTAAAAACAATCCTAAAGTTTTTTGAAAATAAAAAAACCTTCTCATCTGGAATCTAACAGTAAACAAGGTTCTGTTTTAACGTGGCATTTTGCATAAACTAACACTAAGAATAAGAGTTGAAAAACAGCTGGGACAAGAATTTCAATGCTTAACCAAGCTTATATATGAGGTGTAGCCTGCCATAAATGGCAACAGCACATTTTGAAAAACTGATATAAGAGACTTCACAAAAGGAAAAGGTTGCCTGTAATTTGCAATTTTTTAAACTACAGCAGTTAAAAAGCCCATCTTCTTTTCTACAAAATGCAAATATCTTCCTGTGGTCTTCAGATTGTCCAAATTAGAGCATTTAATTGTTTTACATAAAAGCTAAGCTATTTTTCTTTCAGAAAAGAAAAACTAAAAATTTACAACCCTATCAGCAGTTCTGTGATTTTCACAGTATTGATGAATTAATCTACTTTTTTAATGAGTCGAGTCTTGTAATCCAACCCACCCACTCTGAGGCATTCTCTAAAACTCGAACATCTAGGAATCACATCTGTCTGTCTGAAACCTGCCAATGAGGTAAGGACTCAATCTCATTTACAATAAAGCTTTTATCTCTACAAAGTAATACAAAGCAAATTTTGCCCCTGAAGGAGATTACAGTGATGCCAGGCATTTTCCAAAATGCCACACTGCAGCTAAGATGTGAGTCAACCCTATGAATCTGCCTCAACTGTAACCTGAAGAAGTTCTTCTGGCAACAGAAAATGCTTTCTTGGCTCTGGTGCAGGCTCTTACTGCTTCACCAGAAACAAAGGGAGAGGACAGTGCAGTCTCCACTATCCAATGTGTTCAAGTGTTTCTAAAGAGAAGTCATCAAATACAGCCTATAAAGTCCTCCATGGACCTTTGTTTCTACGGAAGAGGCAGCAGGACCTGGAGTGGCATAGTGGCAACTTAGGTTGCAGCAGGAACAGGAACAGAACTGGATGAAAGCCCAGTAGGAGAAAAAGCAAGCATCACTGGGCATGAACCCATCAACAACCCAGCCAACACCTTTTCCAAAGTGAAGGATCCTTAAAAGGTACCAGCAAAGATCTTTTGTGAGGCTGCTACTGCTGAAGAGTAACTGCTCTTGAGGCACTTCTTAAGGTGCTTTCTTGTAAAATTGCTTAGCCAACCACTACCATTATTAGGGAAGGCAGGTGGAACCAGGTGAAGAAACCTACCCTCTACTACTAAATATTTGACAAGGACTTTTTCAATGCTTAACTGTGACCCAAATGCAAGCATTATAGGGTAATGCTGTACACCTTTACAGCAATATCTTTAAGAAAAAAATGAAAATAAATTAAAAACCATATTTTACAATGCAGAACAAAGAGAATAAATCCAAATACTATATAATTCACAAAGTTTGTAGTATATAATACACCATTATAAAACACCACAAAAATAACATACTTTATAGAGGTAAACCAAAAGGACACAGATGGAAGTAAAAAATTCAAATACTATCATCGTAACTGGTTTTTTAATCCCAGCACACGAGCAAATTAGCAATTTTTAGTGAAAAGTGACACTTACTCAACACAATCTTACGCCTTCCTAGGGATCCTTATTCTAAAACATAATTCTTAAAACTAGATTTGAAACATTGCAGCACTAGTTGCATCTCTCTTTAAACATACAAAACGGGCACTACTAGCTAGTACAATTTCTCCACAACAGTGAGAAACCATCCAATCTGGTTTTCCACCTTCCACCAGAATTTAACACAAAAATTTCACTAATTCCCATTATATAAATCACAAATTAACGATAGACCTAACGAGTAAAGGCATTAAATGGGAGTCAACAGTTAATTGCTATTTTTTACTGCTTTTTAAGAGAAACTGAAGCATCTAAACTGATTTCATGAGAACAAGTTAGGCTCACTGTAAGAAAATGGGTCTGTGGTGAAATAATTAGTTTTTTAACAAATGCTATAAGATTAACTGAACATATAACTGACTATTACAAATACAAGTAATAGCTTTTCAATATTGTTTTTCCTTATTTCGATGTTTCAAGATGATTTAATTTTTTAATTCCCCATAAAATTTATGAAATGTTAGTAGTTCAAACTGCTTACCTGGTGAGTACTGCCTAACAAGTGTGAATCTAAAGCTGTTGCAATGGTAAGGCCTCGCTCACGTTGTACGCTGTCAAGGAGCACCATTGATCTGGCAGCTAATAAAGAAAAAAATTAATATTTCTATTTAAGAACTTAATAACATTAAATAACAAGAAATAATCAATAAAAAAATACCATGGATTGTACCAAAAAGTCTAGCATCATTCAGATTTTAAGTATATATTTGCATGGTAAGTTGGCTTCCCACCTAAATAGCATTATGTCCAACTTACTACACTGATAATTAAAAATAATTTTCTTCACCAGTAAATATCATTCACATACTACTCAAAGTACGGATAGTGACCAACAGTATACTAAACCTGGAATTATAGCAACAAGTTACAGTACCAGACTAGTGTAAAAGTGAGTTTTATATGGATTAATAGTGGGCAACAAAGTGAAGGTGCATAAGTAGTTCCCAAATTTCATGTATATATAATTACCTAATTCTGATGAAAAATGTCATGTATATAAAAAAGCAAATAGTGCAAAAAACTTAGAATTATCAAGTAGGTTGCAATATTTGCATAGTGGAATACCCAAAGAGTAAATTAGTAATAAATCAACCCATTCAAGTTATTTCTCATTTTGTGTACATAACTGTCGATGACCTATTCTTCGTAGATATTCTCTTTCACCTACAAAAGTAAGTTGGTGTACCTTACAGTAGTAAGCGTTATTTTCTCTTGACTTGTAAATACAAACTTTAAGCTTCAAGTACAAGTTCAATCAAGTTTTTGTATTATTTCTTATTCTTAAAATGTCAAATCATACACAGCAAGATTCAAGATCAATGACCCACAAAGGGTTTTCACATCTTCCTAATAATTTTCTTTCAACACCTATATGAAGTGCTGTCTACTGTGCCTTATACAGCTTAATGCATGGATTGCTAAAGGTTCTATGCAAGAATACTTCAGGCCCAGCTTTATTGCTTTGTAACTAACTGGGCTTAACTGCTTTGTACCTTATACTTACACCCTTTCTCTCTTATCTTTTCCAACCAAGCTGTCCAATTTCCAACTTGCCATACACCAATTTCCAAAGAAAAATCCTTATGGCCAACCTTACAAGTCTAGAACGGTGACTCTAATTTTGTAAAACTGAGTTGTTGTTGTTGTTGTTGTTGTTGTTGTTGTTGTTGTTGTTGTTTTTTTTTTTTTTTTTTTACACAATGACAAGTCTATGTAACTGACTTACTTTTACAGCAACTTATTCAGTCCCAAGTTTACCCACTAAAATTTTTAAAAACCAGCAAGAATATTACTGTACTTATTTTTACTCCCTTTCCTCTCTCAAGTCTGTTCACAGGATAACCACTCTGTTAAGGAAACAAATTCCTCATACTTAACATTCATCAGAACTTATATCCTGAGAGAAGACGAGATAATGCAAAATTACTCATCTACCTTGTAATCTATGTGGGATGGAATCTTGATGACTATTCAAAAAATCTTCATTCAGTGTGGTTGGATCTGTTGTTGGAAGTAATCTTGTTACTTCTTTGGAAATGACATCTACGACAGCCCCACTCTGGCCAGCCAATTTTTCATTTCTAAATTTAAGAAACCTGACCAAACACGTATGAAGTTCTGGATGAGTAGGTTCCAATTTTAAAGCCCGTTTTAATGCCTGAAAGTAAATAAACCTTATTCCACTGAAATTTCAATACATTCATATATATAACCATGAAACCACTTAAATATACTAGAATTTTTTAATAAATCAAACATGATTAGTTCAACTTGACAAAAGCCCATTATAGAGCCTGAAAGTAAATAAGCCTTATTCCACCGAAATTTCAATATATTCATATAAATAACCATGGAACCACTTGTGTACTGTAATTTTTTAATATCGAACAAGATTAGTCCAACTTGACAAACCTTATACACAGCAGGATTGGGCTTTAATCTGTTAAACAAGAAAATGATATCTGACATACAAAAAACTGCTGATTTTGACAAAATATTCCATTTTGCCATTAAATAAAATGGAACCCCTGCATAGTCTTATCTTTTTGAAGTATTTGTTAATATGACAACTTTTTTTAACCAACATTTGCACTAAGCTTAAAATATTAGCTTTCCTCACCTGTAGCATGAGCAATGGTTTAGATTTTCTTAAATAAATTTCAAAGGCCATAAGGTGAGTTTGAATTCGGTTAGAAGCAAGAGCCTGGAGAGGTTTAAGAAAGTGGATGGCTTCACTTAAAGGATCTTCTGTCCTCTCCAATTTACTTGGGACTAAGTCTTCTGCTGGCGTGTTTTCGTGGTCATCCTGCAATTAAATGACACAATAAGAAAGACTCTATCATTCTGAATATAAACATTATGTCATATTTAAGTTTCTAATGTTATTGCTACATAGTCTATAAAACATGGGTCCATAAATACATACTGGGTTTCCACCAGCCTTTGATTTCTTATCCTCTTTCTTCTTTTCCTCAACCTTATTTTGTTCAGCCTTTTTTGCTGCTTTACGCTGTTTAGATCTAAGTTTCTTGAGCTCCGCAGGGTCCATATTTGCTGTAACAATTAAAAAAACAACAGTATAAATGATATTAATCTGACGATCCAATAATTTTGATTGTTTAACCTCATGCTTATGGTTACTGAAAATGTTATTTAAATAAAAATTGACTCAGTATGTCAGCATATATGACATCAAAACCCACCAGATTCTATTAAAACATCCCACTCTGAAGACACCCTTCCCCAGGTTATTACTAAAAAGTGTTCAATGAGACAAACGAGCCAAATTGGTACACTTCAGAGGGCTTGATTAAAGGATTCTGATCTTGTATGCCAAATGACAGACAGTAGAACAAGAAAAAATAAAACATTTAAGACAGCTAAGACGAGACCAAAGTAACAGACAAAAAGTACAAGGCAATAAGTACTGACCTTGCCTTCAAAGTTACATTGCAAAGAGCTTTAAATGTCATCTACAGTGAGCCGTGCAAGGTCTACACTGTCCAACATGCAGCAAATTGTGAGGGGCATCCTAATATTCTTATACTAACAGGGACTACTGCAAGTTTACTTGTGCTTACTACTGGACTAAGGATTCAGTGAATTTCATACCATTCAAGAACAATGATGGAAGCACAAGCATGAATCTGGCTACCCCAAAGGTTCTGGTACCTAAAACCACTAATACTTAATGAACTTCTGTACTCAAAAAGCATATCCAACCTTCTAACCTATATGTAAGGTATTTGAATATCAAACATTATGTTTGCTTACCTGTATTAATATTATTTTCTCCAGTATTTACAGACAATGGTTTGTCGTGCAACCTGAAAAATACAATTAAAAGGGTTAAAAAAAAAAAAAAAATAGTTCAACCAAGTCATCCAATCCAACTTACTGACTCACAGAGTTTGTCAAAATGATCTGCTCCTACAGGAAGGATGGAATTCAGAGTATATGATGCTGAAGTATGACTGTCATGTCAGAAGAACAAAAGTAACAAATGGAACAAAAAATGTACAAGGGAAAAATTTAGTACTGTACTATTTGTAATTTTAAAGGAAATGTCTCTGCCATGCAAGAGAGGTGACTTTAAGATGCTTAAACCAGGGGACAATAGTTATGATTCCGGATGGCATTTGTGAATTAGAAAACCAACAGTTTGCAACAGTATGCTGAATTAATTAACAGATCAAATGATACTTTTCTACACCTTGTACAATTAGCACCTTTCACCATTATAAAGTACAATACAATGGCACTATTAAAAATTGTTTTAATCACACCACTGTGTCAAACTTGAAAACATAGGAATAACCAAAATAAAAAGCTAAAAATGAACTAATGTCACAGCAATCAAAGTGACTTGTTTGTACACTTTATAACTCAAAATTAAAGGGTTTTGAACTTGCATATTTGATTACTTACAAAATTTTCATCAATTAAATGGAATATTTATTGAGCCCTGTATTCATTTGTGTAAAAAGGCATATTTTTAAAGTAATTTGTAGTTTTCCTAACATTAAAACCATGGGTCTTTACATAAGGGATTTACTTTCAGCTGGAGCTGGCAGTTTAACTTAAAACAAGGTGGCTACTGACGGAAGGGGAGGAATCCCCTCCATCCAGTTGGTATTCATTCACTTTACTTTTTGGCCGTGTAATGCAACTGAGTGTTTAACAGCCTATAAATACTAAAATATACATACATATTAATCTGTTTTACCATTACAATACATTACTGTATAAAAAAATCAATTGTAACTGTTGAAAAGGTCACACAATTACATTAACACATACACTGTCAAAGAAAAATGTGAACAAACTTAGAGCTGCAGACAATCCACATGGGGTTGGAAATGTACAAGATACTAACAATTGCATAATAAATACCTAAATACTTCCACTACTTTTTCATATACTACCATGAAAAAACACAATGAAAAACTAAAATTTCTTAAAAATTATAGCTTGAAATGAACTGTGGATCTCTGTAGTTTTTGTTGCAGGATGCCAACAGCTTTGTCATAGTTTCAAGCCTCATTAACACATTTTCTCTCTTAGTAGCCAGCACATCAGTTTTCTAGTATCATACATATAATACATGTGTAAAATCTTCAATTCAACCATAACCCAAGAGTGGTCTCTAGTCTAAAATCTAGGTCTGGAATGTTTTAAGGGCATTACAATGTATATTCTATGGTTAAAACTATTCAGGCTATGGAAGATGATCTCACTAAAGATAGCAAAACGAAGATCTGGGGACTTTATACAACTGCTGATGTCATAAACATCATCAAAAAGGCCATGAAAGCTTTTAAACCTGATATGGATGAGGCAGGGTTTCAAGCAATGGATCTTGTAAAATTCACTGATACTTCCAACTTACAAAAAGGTAACCCCAAAAAAATTTTATGTCAGATAATGATGCAGATGGATTGTGCTGGTCCCCTGCTTTCATGAAACATTTTTATGATGGTGACCTGATGATGCTACTGGACTTGAAAGTGAAGGAAATGGAAGAAGCGAATGCATCAATTAAATAAATTTTTGTCCAGAAAATAAAGAGAAAAAAATCAAACAGAAATCCCAATGTATTTTCCAATGGCCAAAGCCAGAATCCCAACCTCTCCTTCCACCTTTCCCAGTCACCACAGAAGCTCAGAGACCAGTCACCCCTCCTCTTCCCCCTAATACAGAACACAGAGACTAACAGGGAGAAGAACCAGTCAATCCACCTCCACTGAACAGAATAAATTATAATAATACTGAATTTTTTCAACATATTTCTGTAATTTTTATTTATATCACGTGTAAATTAAATGACTATACAGAAAGAAATGCATGATCATTTTTGTGTTGTGTTGTCATTATCAGCATCATCATTGTCATTTATTATCACTGAGTAATATGTGAAAGACTTGAGTGGGAGTACTTGTATATCCTTACATATGTATAAGAGTGGTACTTTAAGTATTACAATAATGTTTTTCAAATGCTATTGCTTTATATATTTAATAAATTACATACATCATGAAAGATAAACTACTGTAGTGTCTTTGTATATATATACTAGGATCATAACACCATACAGGTACAGTACATTCAAACTATACCCTGTAAGGGGGTAGTGCCATCCATGCACCTCACGTGGTGCACTGTAGGCATTGCTTAAGGTTCTTCGCAGTGTGCCTTCAGCCCCTAGATGCAACCCCTTTTGTTCCTTTTACAGCGCTTTTCCTTTCTTATTCTCTTTCTTCCATTTTACTTTCCACCCTCACCTAACAATTGATTCATAGTGCAACTGCGAGGTTTTCCTACTGTTACACCTTTAAAACCTTTCACTGTCAATTTCCATTTCAGCGCTGAATCGACCTCATAGGTCATTTAAACTATAATGTGCATTATCTCTTCTCTCTCTTACCATATACTGTGCTGCTTACTAAAAGAAGTGTACTGTAGTATGTAATTTGGTTTATATTAAAAATAGGTAATAGAAAAACAAAAGGGGTGGAAAGCAAGTTATTCACAGATTAACAAGCAGGTAATGGAATTTCTTTTAACAACAATACTTGTAAGTCATACTTTTTTTTTGGTCAGAAACATTTCGCTTTACATTTATTAAAATGCTGCAACTATTTCAGAGATGGACTGCTTAAGTGCCAATACATATTTCTGAAAATTTGGAGGCACCATATTCTGGATGGGAGTCAATATAATAAGGGCAAAAACTGGCATCACATAAAACCTTTATTGGTTCCTTTTAAAATTATTCAATAAATGTTACAGAAACATTTTTGTATTATTTTCTAGATATATCCACCTGCTACACACCCAACATTTGTGGTCTTGCATCTTTCTCAATTTAACTGACAACTGCTACTGTTAGCAGGCTGGCTAGCCACACCCTGCAAGGGATCCATGGATCTTTAGGTTTGACACAGCCAAGGGCCTGTGTTTACTTGTTCAGAAGATGAATCCTATTCATATGGAAGAAGCCCACAGGGGCCACTGACCTGAAATTCAAGCTTCCAAAGAATATGGTATTCATTAGGAAAAAGTAAGAGAAGGTAAAGGGAAATACAGAAAGAAGAGATCTCACTTATTAAAGAGAAAAAATAAATTAATAAATTGATAAATAGTTAAAAATGTATTAAAATGCAAGGGTAGTAATGCGCTGTGTCTTTGCGGGATTAAAATGCAAGGGTAGTAATATACTAAGTCTTCGCTTGAACTTTTGAGGTTCGAACTGCATGACATCCTCAGGAAGGCTGTTCCCCAGTCCAATAGTGTGAGGAATAAAGGACCTCTGGAACTGATAAGTTCAACAGCAAGGCACATTCACTGCATATTCATGCTGCTGTTCAGTAAATTTGGTTGCTCTCAGCAAGAAATGAGGATCACAAATCATTTCTGAATGTGAAAGATCGCTTTTAAAATACAACTCATGAAAATCTGACAAAAAAAAAAAAGAGATGGTCCAAGTGATAACTACTAATATTAGGAAACAGAAACCTACCAACACAAACCACTCCATCTAAAAGGGAAAAATCTCTGGCA
Source organism: Macrobrachium rosenbergii (assembly GCF_040412425.1). Lineage (NCBI taxonomy): Eukaryota > Metazoa > Arthropoda > Malacostraca > Decapoda > Palaemonidae > Macrobrachium > Macrobrachium rosenbergii. Next base: position 12,899,548 of record NC_089777.1, on the reverse strand, counting down.
GCAGCAGACATCCACACTGGAGAACAGTATTCTAGGAGAGGAAGGACAAATGACCTAAAACAGGTTGCATGGATTTTATCACTGTTTTCAATATATGAAGCCTTACATAAAATGCTTAACTTCTGTGTGGAGCATTTCCTGACAATTTCATTAGATTTTTCTCCAAAGTAGGATGTGTCACAAGTTACACCACGAATAGTTAAAGCTTCAGACTCATTCACAGCAGTCCCATTCACCTGAAGGGGAGGTTGAAATCGGCATCTCCCATAGGTGATAAAGGGGCAAATTCTGATCAACTTGACAAGCATTACACTGCCAAGCACAGTGATTCCTCGGCATACAAATGATTCGTTATTTGTATTTTTGTTATACGAAGTTAAGTTTTTGAAAAATTTTGTTTCCTGTAAGTAGAAAGTTAAAAAATCAATTTTATTCACGATTTACAATCAAGCTGTCTGGTGGAAAATGTGTGTGTGTGTGTGTGTGTGTGTGTGTGTGTGTGTGTGTGTGCCAGGATTGAGGAGGAGAGACAGGATCCCCTGTGTGTGTGTGTGTGTCAATTGAGAGAGAGAGAGAGAGAGAGAGAGAGAGAGAGAGAGAGAGAGAGAGAGAGAGAGAGAGAGAGAGAGAGAGAGAGAGAGAGAGAGAGTAATCGTCTGGCAGATGTGCAAACAATCCCTGACACATGCATGATTGTTGATGTCTTTTTCACACTTGGATCTTGAGTGCAAGAAGGAGATTAATAATGCCACAACACATCAACTTGCTGTTAGCAAACAGCAGAATTTAAAATTATAGTGCAATAAACATTGAGGATTTTGCAAACAAATAAGTCCACAGTTCATGAAATAATGTAACATAATAAACTGTCTCTACTGTGGTGTAAATCAATAAATAAAAGGGAAAATGTTCTCAACTTATGTTTCTGTCTCTACTGTGGTGTAAAATCAATAAATATTAAATGAAAATGTTCTCAACTCATGTTCACAAAACTTCAAGGTTAATGTTTACTGGCAACTGTACTTGAAAACTATGTATAAAAATATTTTAGGAATTCCAAAAGTAATCAACCCCTGTAACTAAACTTGGTATTGAAAGTATATAATGATCAGCTTTATAAATCTGTTTATCAGTTTCATTAAATTGACTCAAGAGTAACATATGCTGAAGTATAACACTACATATAATTCACACACACAAAATAACATTATCAGTTATTCCACACGGACGAATGGAACACTACATTATGGTGGTTAATAAGTACTCAACTAATCAGCTTCAAACTACCAAGGTAAGTGACGGCAAAAACAGAAAAGTGCAGAAATTTTCTGCTACAACTGAAAAGCATTGATGTATATCACCAATTGTTATACAGAACTAAACAGAACTAAAAGCACTGAAATATGCCATTAATGCTAAAACAATAAATGCAATATAAAGTAGGAAGAGCAACAGACAGACTTCAATTTAAGAACAAATATGTTCCCTACCAATCATTAACTAGTTAACGTTAACCCCCCTTAGACAAGCATATTTAAATAAAGGAAAAACAGAGCCCCCATTAGACAAGCATATTTAAATAAAGGAAAAACAGAGATTTTACTCCCCAGGTGCAAACTTGACACAGCTGACTCTTCTAATAATAAAACAAAAAAATTCTTTAAATAATTATAAAGCAGTCTGTTTCAGTACAGAAAACAGCCAAGTTTATGAACACACAATTAGCAGGACACAAAAAGGTGACTCATACCTGACTGGAACCCAAGGATACATGAATGTTTATAGAATACAGGAATGTTTATAGAACTTGTGAAGACCACAAATGAGGTGTCTGGAGGTAAAGGGGCAACATCGCCAAACCCTATTTTTCAGTAAAACAAATTTTTTATGAGTTTTTATAGCTTGGCAATTTTAACATACCACACATTTACAGTATTTTTACCTTGGTTCCCAATGTAAATGGTTCATTGATTATTGTCGGTTATTTAATACTACCGTGCTGGTGTGCTGCTTGGGCTGTGGTTGGTTGAGCGCGAAACTATAAACATGTCTGGATGAAAGGGAGCTGCTCATTGGCTCGCACACCATGGACATATTCGCCCTCTCCTTCCCAGAGGGAGAACATGAAACCAAGAAATACATGTGAAAACCTGTGGACTGCCACCCCTCTGTTCAATGGTTTTAAGGGTCAATACTGATTGGCCAGTTTATGAAAATCAGAGAAAATTTTCTGACTAACCCAAAATCGTTGATTTGGCAATGTCACCCCTTTACCTCCAGATGCCTCAAATGTGGGGTCATGTAAAGATGGTCTTGTTGTGAAAAAACTTCAAATAACCTTAACACATCAATAGGAATATAAATATAAAGATTTCAAACTTACTGTAGATATGTGGTAATGGCTATCCTCGCTGCATCCCAGTAAAACCTATTATTTCTCAAGACATCTTCTAACCTAAGCAGCTCAACGTAAGATCTCAAGGTCATCTTTCTCATGCAGTATGTGTGGAAGTCGAATTGGTCCTCGATTATCTCCTGAAAATAATAAAAGCAACTAAAAAATAACACCTGATTAAAAACACTGATGCATTTTGTGAATAAACAATAAGCTGCTGTCCTTCTGGCTGGAAAGATTTTCTATAAAATGGAGTACTGTACATCATATTTAGAGCATGGGCTGGAAAAAAGGTTAAAAAGAGTACCTACCTGTACACAAGATTAATGGTGTTACACTCCACAATAAAAAGCATGTGTAGCAAGTACGTGCACTAGATGGTATATTTGAAGAAAATACCGAAGTCTTACTAAAACAGAACATAAACAAGTCTTCACTAGATGGTAAAGTTAAATAGAAATTTGGATTTATAAAAACTGGTAATATTAGAGCTATTATAGCATCATAAAGATTCTCATTTCTTTACTATAAATCCCATTGTTAACGGTAACAAAATTATTTCTGACACAAAACTTTAATGAATCTACCCGTCTCAAAAACCATTCAATGTTTATCAATTCATGACCACTAGTGCCTTATTATGCCTACTTTTACTTCTATTTCTGACATCACCTTTCCTGATGTTAGTACACACAATTAAAAGAATGCTGGCCTTGAAATCATGAAGACACAGACACTGGACTGTAAGAAAAGAGTAGCAACCCACTGGATGAAATAGAGACAGCTACACTTGGTAAATATAAATATCTCATTTTTAGAGAGAAAAGACATGATGAATACATAAGACTTCGCAACCACAAGCTGGAAAAATGATGACCCTGACATTCAATATGGACAAGATTTTAAACGGCTGTAACTACTGGATAGTAAGAGTCAAGGCCTTTGTGTTACTGGAAGATCATACATGAAGTTGCAGAAAAATGCAGTGCCCAGCAACTGAAATATCAATGAGAGATCTCAAAGACAGATCATTTGTATGTGGTGTGAAGGGTTGAAGAACAGTCAGTACAGTGGTAGATATGGAAAGTATCAATACAGACACATCAGAACAACCAGGAAAGCACTGAAAAGGCCAAGATGACCCAGAAATGATGGAAATCTTTGGGAGAAATTGACACTGACCATGACACAAGAGAGTTGTTATAACTCACTTCGTGTCTAACGGCACAAAGGGAAAAGCTCATGTAATATGCTAAAACTATGATGACAGACCAGAACCACTAGCCTTTTGGAAGATCTAGTACCCTGACATCAGTAAGTGAAACCATGACCAATGATGCAAACACAAGACCAGAAACTACAACCTGCATATAGGGTAACTTAAGTAGGCCACAAAAGAGGGGGATGTTCCAGATAAATCAACATAGAAAGGTAAGTAAATACCCTTATGAACAAGGGTTAATGCAAACAATTATTTTCAATATAGCAGCATCTGATTTAATAAATCCAATGCCTTGATGCACTGAAGGTCTGAGGGAAAAAAAATAAGGAAGGGGATAAGGCTTATTCCTATTAAATGTTAGCAGCTTGCATTCTGGAAAACCACATGAGCAGTAGGCTATACACACCCCTAAAATGTTTATACCTGCCTATTTTCACAGTTCATCGCCAAACTTGACAGTTCAAACAAAAACATACCTCCAACTATCATCCCAGAACACCCTAACATCATTTCAAAGTCATTTGCAGAAGTAAGTACCAGCCTATCATTCAGACACGCACGTTTTCTGTGGTCTACGTAACTTTGTGCATTGTTCTGTGCATACTGTAATGCACTGGGCACACACTTTGTGTATAGTATTGATATTTTCCTCTGTTGTAAGATGGTTTTGAAATGATATTCACTGTCCTAGTATTTTTGTGATTACGTAAAAATACATTCATGATAAAAAAAATTATTTACTACAGTAAGTTCTAGGTTTACGTCGTAATGCATAAATTTATTAAAAAATTCTTCTGCACTCTCTCTCTCTCTCAGTATAAATATACTTTAATGGGAAAACACAGCAAAACATCTGTAACATGTTATTTCACTTACAGAATCCACTTACTGTACGTATACTGTATTCACCTAATCACCATAAAAGTATTTAAAATCCAATATTTCATATGTAGGCAACTCAAAACATCCAGGCCTCAGTACTACTGCAGCAATATTTCTGTGACAATGTATAAAATATCTCTCTCTCCTCTCTCTAATATATGAGTACTGTACTGTACAAATCCTTTAATGAAAATATCAATTACTGTACCATAAACATAAAAAAACACGAAAATAAACAAATCCAGCAAGTTCACAACAGATCAAGGAGGTAATGTTACCATATTTTTGCTTTGTCAGATTTATTATACCATATTTCAATACAAATTTAGTTGACTATGATTATCACATATTATAACATTACACAAGAGAATATTTTATCACTTGATGTTTCATCTCTTAATGACCGTAAAGATATTTAAAATCAGAATTTCATACATAAGCAACTCTCATCACTTTCATCCCAGTCATAGTATAAGTGCCTCTGAATTCTCGTCCCCAGCAAGTTAGTACTGTGCTTTGATATATAAATACTTCAGTTATCTCTCTCAAACAGTATACATATATTTTAATGGAGAAAAAAATACTGCTAAATATCAATGACAAGTTATTTCACAAACAGAATTCATTTATACTTTTCTTAGATGTGATATAAAAACCAGTTTCTTTCCCTCTCAAACAGTATACATTAAACTAATTTTTCTTTTTATTCAGGTGTATTAAGGTTTTGGGAAGGTCACAATACAGGCTAAGGTACATGATGGGTTTGTCATGTCAAAAGGAATTTTTAAAAATAATTTTAATAAAGAATAATGAAACAAATCTCATACCAGCTAGTCTTTTCACACACTCAGTACACACGAGCATGTTCCTAAGTGTACTCTCTTAATCACGTCTTACCTGGAAATGTCGGTCTACTTCGTGGCACTTTCGTAATGAGTCCCCAAATTGCCCCAAACGGTAATATGCCTGTGCGCACTCAGTTTGGAACCACATACACTGCATTTCATTAAGGTTCTCCATGGCTGACACTCCCTCCTTAGATGGATAAAAATGGTTTCACTATTATATCCTTTAAAAAATATCTATATAAACACCACACTTCGGTATTAATTAGAAAATCACCAAATAAATCAATCAAAATTTACTAATATAAGAAAAGTGCTAAATTATGATAACACACTTACCCTAGTAAATTTTGAACACATTTCCTCTGCTTGTCTAACCAAGTTAGCTTTAAGAAGGTAAGAGGCAGCTTTCGAGTTGACATATCTATCAGCAGTATCTAATGTTTGGGCTTCCTGTAAGGCCTCGTATGCTCCCACAAAGTCACCAGCATGCTGTTGTATGATAATATGATATGACATATTAATACTTATATATATATGAATACTTAATATTATAAAAAGTAAAGAAAAAAATCATTCAAACCACTTATGTCACAACTAATTCAAACTAGAAAGTAGGGTACAGATTTATACAAAGGCCTAACCAGTCTAACTTGACATTACAATGCAAATACTTTACCATGTAAGACTGTAAAAAACCCAATCTGCCACAATCATATTATATAAGATTTCATTTATGGCCATGTTCATAGGCTTCATATACCCCCAAACTGCAACCTTTTGTCTAACACAGACCAGAGCGTGGCATATTTACCACCTGAAGCCTCATCAGGTACCCTGTACCATATGAAGCCTCGAGTACAAATCAATCACCAGCCTCACAATTTTAAGCCTGAAGTAGAATTCTCAAGATTGTTGTCTTCTTTACAGGATCACCAGTGTTCATCAACATTCTTAACTCATTAATTCACTTATTCCTCTTATTTCATTCTTTACAGGGTTGTCATTCCTTTCTCATCTTTGGAAAAGGTAAAACTGTGATTTTTATACCTAAGTTGGTAGTTATTCATTGCCAGCCTCTGTTTTGAATTATACACTTTGCAGTACAGCACATACTTGTTATAAGTAACTGGGCCTTCTGAAAACAATGCTTCTTTGCAACTGGTATTTTTGTGTGCATTTTTGTCACATTTGCATCCTACTTATTCAGGTTTAGTATTTACTGATCACTAGCTGACAAGTAACTAGTTACTGCTTGAAAAGTTGGTTCAAGTTCAAATTTAGGTGTACTGTAAGCAAAGAGACTTTATTTCTCCATGCTAAAGTTTTGATCTTATTTGTATTTTGGTAGTTTTATTCATAATTTTTATACTGCATTTTGCTTCTCCATACTAAAGTTTTGATCTTATTTGTATTTTGGTAGCTTTATCCATAATTTTTGTACTGCATTTTGCAGTGTTTATAGGCTTCACCTTCCTAGTATTAATGAGTGTATTACATTCACTAATTAAGCTAAATATGAATCAGTTTGTTTTGTATTATGCCTTCTTTTATGTGCTTCTTTTTTCATTATGTGATAATGAACTATCTTTATAATTAACCCTATTTTATAATAGTTGTTATTCAATATACTACAATACCTTTGTGTATGATGTAATGGTAGTGGTTTGTCTGCGATATGAATTTGGAATTACTTTGAGCAGTGCAGGTTAATTCTTTTGTTTATCTGCTGACCTTCATTGATATACAGTATACTCAGCAAATGCATAAGGGGTTGCCGGGTAATCTTGCTTTGCATTCAAGTCACCTCTATATATGAACCCACATCTGCTGTGTAGTAGCTGCCAACTAACAATTTCACCTGTGAGACAGGTTGCATTTCTTCAAGGGGAGTAGCTGCCAACAAGTGTGCTTTAACAATTTCACCTGTGAGACTGGGGGCATTTCTTCAAGTGGAGTAGCTTCCAACAACAGGTGTGCTTTAACAATTTCACCTGTGAGATTGGTTGCATTTCTTCAAGTGGAGTAGCTTCCAACAACAGGTGTGCAATTTCACCTGTATTTCAATTTCACCTGTGCTTTAACAATTTCACCTGTGAGACTGGTTGCATTTCTTCAAGTGGAGTAGCTTCCAACAGCAGGTGTGCTTTAACAATTTCACCTGTGAGACAGGTTGCATTTCTTCAAGTGGAGTAGCTTCCAACAGCAGGTGTGCTTTAACAATTTCACCTGTGAGACTGGTTGCATTTCTTCAAGTGGAGTAGCTTCCAACAACAGGTGTGCTTTAACAATTTCACCTGTGAGATTGGTTGCATTTCTTCAAGTGGAGTAGCTTCCAACAACAGGTGTGCTTTAACAATTTCACCTGTGAGGCAGGTTGCATTTCTTCAAGTGGAGAACTTCAAGATGCCAGGGGACAGCCATGCTCCATGGGAGTGTCTCCTCCATCAATTTCTGAGTCTTCAACTTCAGTCTCAAGATCAGCATCAGAATTTTCCCCACCCAGAAAAGTTGAATCTTTTGATGTCTACCATGCATACACCATTTTGAGCACAGGCTGCCCTTTCGATCAAGGAAGGGATGACTATTGTTCATCACTCTACAACTCAAATGAGAAGAACGGTCATCTGCCCAAAGACAGTTCTTCCCACCAGTGGGGGGTTGTCTCCAGAAACACTGGAGGTCCTGGCAAGAGGAAGGCACAGAGCTGTGAGTTAATGGACATTTAGGGTAATACCTGGTTACTGGCTACTCCTTCTGAAGAACGTCCCCCTCACATAACAGAAGTGGATTACAGATGTGTGCTGGTGACCCTCAGAAGTTCAAGGCCTTGGAAAACAAGGTAAAGTCGATGACTAAAAAAAGCAAGAGAACAAGCACAAGACAGATTGCCCAGATTTTACAGGCATCTGTTTTCAATCCTAAAGGTGAGAGGGAGTTGGTATTTGGTCATCAACCTCAGATCACTGAATGCCTTCAGCATCAAAATCCCTTCAGGATGGAAAATGGAGTAAGTAGTGTAGTCTATCACACTTGAATGTATTGGACCTACAAGACGGATTATATCCACCCCAAGAAATAACTTTGCTCTTGCTGGAAGGAAAAGATATTTACAGTTTCGTGCCTTGTCTTGACCTAGCAATAATGCGACAAGTCTAATTATGGAGAAACCTACATGACAGGCTAGTAATGCAGAAGATAGCAATGGAATTGAGGTAATATCTACACTGTCCATGCAGTCTCTGTCAGTACCTCGGTTTATGAAACTGGAAGGAATCACAGCAGGGGACTTCATGTATCCATGGTCCTCCAAGAGTGAGAGAGGTTCAATAGGTTGGGGCTCTTTAGAAGACCCTGCTGCTACACCCAATGCACAGTCTCACCAAACTTTGACAATCAACCTGTACCGAGGGTGGGGTGGATTCAGCATCTGATGCAGTGAATGGGGCATTAATCCAAACCCATGATTTTAATTTCTTCCTGCACCTGCAAGTTCCATAGTTGTCAATCTACTGCACCATGTTCCATCTGCCATCCCAGGCTATGGTTGTAACTGAAAATTTGGAGAACCATTACCCAATACAAGCAATCTACCACTTCATGAAGGTGAAACATGAAAGGCAATAACTCCAAACTTCTTGCCCGCAGGCCAACAGGGAAACCACATTTCTATGCAAGTGCCCTTCTGGCTGAGAATCATTTTTCAAGCCTATGCAGATATATAAAAATTTGTCAATAAGGCAAGAGATGCTGTTCATGGACCTCTTAGGTTTCCTTAGTTTTTAAGAGGACTATTGAGCCTTCAGCCATTTCACGGACAGGTACCTGGAGATGCCACACTACAACTGTCAATTTTCATCTCAGACATGTAAAACACAGAGGGATGGGGTGGAGCTTGACTAATAATCAAGGCAATACAATTATCACCAATGATGGAAAATGCAAGGCAATCAACTTCCTTCTCCTTTACATACTTTATACATCCTCAAAAGACACCACTTCCTTCTCCTTTATATACTTTATACATCCTCAAAAGACAGTCTTCCAAGGTTGTGTGCTTCTATGTCTAACCTGAACATTTAGCTAGCACCTATTCTTTTTTGACAACTTGTCAAGTACAAAATTCTTGTTTTATTTTCAATTTTTTATTACTTGTTCCAGTAGAACTTGAACAATTGGTTTCTACCTCAAACAGTTCCCAAGTGCCTGACAGGATCCACAGAACACTTGCAAGAATCTAGAACTCACAACTCCCTCCTCAAGTAACAAATTTTAAATGTAATAAGACAAATTTTTTTAATCAATTTGTATTTTTCACAGTTAACAAACCTGCAGTCTTAACTTAAGGATAATTATTCTAGCGCCAGCTGGAAACTTGTAAAAATAACAAACTAGGAATTGGCAGCAACGAGGTAGGCTGATAGGCCTAGGTGCTAACCATCAAGTTCCTTCACGCAAGTTTCTTCCATCCCAGGAAACTTGAGGGGTGGCTAGAGGTGGGCCCTATAAGTTAAGACCGCAGGTTTGTTAGCTATGAAAAATACAAATTGATTAAAAAAATTTGTATTTTACCAAGGATACAAAAGTGCACTTTCATAAATACAGTTCCTCACATGCCTTGCAAGCGTAACTCCATTCATGAAAGCATAGGCTTGTAATCAAGTCAGAACAGAGTGATTCAGGTCCAATATTGGCTACTGTAATAGGTTTGTGACCTCCTAACATACTCATCAATCATACATGGAGTGGCCACCTCCACTCCCCTGTTCTGGCAGTTTCACATCCAGTCTATGCAAATTATAAGGACAGTTGCTAACCAGGATGAGTCTATGGTGCTCATGTATGCACAGTCACTTAGGTCTTTTGCTACTTCCAGTTATCAAGTAGTTTAACCAGAGACCACTGAGCTAATTCATTTAGCTATCCCACACTTGGCCTGGGTGGCCTGAAGGACTTGAAGACGTCTTTATTAATGAGAAGGTTTAGATTTTATTTACTAAATTAAAGCTCTTTTTAAAAATTCCATAATTGGATTAGTTGAACAACAAAATTTCTCTTATTTTTTTCCAAAACCAAACATTTGCTTATCATTTTGGGCTTTCTCAAAAAAGTTCAACTGCTAGCCTACAGTCTGTATATACAGGGACTGGATTATGTTGGCTATTCATCAAACATCCATGGGTCAAACAAGAGTGGCCAATCTTTCTGATGTGTTAAAATTACCTGTGTGTATATGAAATTTAGATAGCATTCCATACTGCAACATTGGCTTGAACTGTTTTAATTTGTTACTATCATGTTCCCAGTACTCTGCCATTTGTAGCTTATAGTCAGTTTTAAAGGATATGTCATCACTAACAGGAATATCCGTTTGTGATTACACTGTATGTCATAACACTTCCAGCTCTGGCTGCTATATCAGTTTCACTTCCTTTAATGCCTACTTCTGTTTTATATATTATAAGAGAACACATGCCCAACAACATTCAAAATTACAAATGAAGGCTCAATATGACAAATGAGTTAGCAAGAAAAAATGTTTCTTGTAAAAAAAAAAAAAAAAAAAACTTTCATGCATCAAGAAGAAAGTACTGGATACAAGAGTGAAACATATTTCTAATGAACAGTATTACAGTTTGATATATCTAAATAATCTAATATCCTAATTCTCAAAAGAATATAATTTCAAATAGCTCACCTTTAGTATTTTTCCTTTAACTATATACAACTCTATGAGAGTTGGAGTATGATCTAATGCCCGATCTATTAACTGTAATGCCTTCTCTGAATCGCCTAAATAGCTGTAATGTTGTGCCAGGTACATCAAAACATATAATATAGATGCCGGTTCTTTGTATTCATTATCTGAAAGGCAACAAAATATGAATTGACATTTTATGAATTCTTTGCAAAGTTTTGCAAAGTGCTAATCTCTAAAAAGTACCTTTTTCACTGAGTTACACTGAACTTTCATAGTTTAAGCCTCATTCAACTATCACAAACAACACAATGTCAATATGATTAACATTAAATGGATAGAAATAAATAATCATATCCCAAAAGATTACTGGAAAAAACACTAAGTAACAATATGCTTTAATATCCATCGTATTACTCAAAGTAAACTGGTTATTACCTGTTTCACATAAATGTCCCGTCTCTTCAAGGTTTTTAAGGTAGCGGTTCATGAGTTTTTCAATTATCTGTACTCTCTCAGAGTCATTGTAAAGCGGCCGTATATCTGTGAACAATGGTGGCACACCCTTTTGTAATGATGCTCGTAAGTATGGATCTAAAAGTTTTTCTAATGTTTCCCCCTTGGCATAATTGAGTGGTAATCGTTTAGGCACTTGAGCACGGGGGAATCTGAAAGGAAAACATTACATTAATAAAAATTTGAATGGCAGAACATGCAATACTACACAAAACTCTTGAAGTGCAACAAAATATTCCAAATAACAGAGAGATAAAAGTGACTTTCTCAATTGAAGGTTGGCAACCATTTGAAAAAATGTTAACCAAGGAAAACCTACCTAAACCTTTTGATATTATTCTAAAGTTTGTGCACAGTATTTGGCATTCTGAACTGAGTATTTCATCAAAATACATCAAAAGTTAAGGGATCCCCATCCTTACAAACTGAAAGGTATGACGTAATTAATTGCCTGTTACGATAAATCAAGACGAATTTTATTGAAAGTAAAATAAAAATTCACTAATGGCACTAAATTCAATACAAAAGCCCCAGTTATCCTTACACCTTTGCCAAATTACATTGTAATACATCAACCCAAGGTCACCTGCTCAAACTTTTACATACTTACTCCTGAAAACTTAAGATGTATAACTAAAAGCTCTTAAGCCTCCACAATTTTTAAACCAATACCAATAAATATCCATAAACAATACATCTATAGTGGTGAAATTTTAAATTAAGAAAACCTGTGATTCTGACAAAAGTTATGATTATTGTTTGAAGGTATAAACAAGGTCCTTGTACCAAACGAACTTCTTTCATACAACAGGCATTTGAAATTTTATTTATACCAACATGAGTAAAAACAAAACATCACTGAACGAGTTTTTATCTAATAATTATGTGATTGTTGTTCCCAATTCCCTGCACAAACTTTCACACTGGCATCTCAACTTAAGCCTTCATCTTATTATATTTCATTACTTGGCACTTATGTCTGAGTCTGAAAGAATTAAAATAATATTTCATTACTTAACAGAATAATCTAATAAGCAAAAAGACATGGTGGATGCTCAAACAAATGCAACCAATACTCTCCTATTTAACCTTGTGAGGTGGCTTCTTTGTTTCCTGGGTAACAGAGCCAACATTTCCCACTCTTTAACTTCCTCCAACTCACTCAAACATTTTGCAAGTATCTACCACAAGCCCACTTGACTAAGTTAATCAGACCTATTCTACAAGTGTGTTCTTGCTGTGCTACATTTTCTCTTTCATATCAATGAATTTGTATTCAATCTATGATCTAGCCACTTTTTCTACAACACTAAGTTTTATAACAATATCTCTTATCACTCCAAACCAGATTACTGCATTCACTGCTGACAGCATTGGCCTGATGTATTCAAAACATATAAGCACTCATTATGTTGCTTGAATTGCACAAAGGTAAAACTACTTGTGTATAACTGCAATACTGCAAACCACAGGCTATACAGATGCATCTGTTATACGGCACTTACTTCTCTTTGAGCTCTTCGTATAATTTTAATCTTTCTTCAACTGTGGATAGGCCAAGGGCTTCTTCTAAATTGAGGTAGTAGTTACGGTTTTCCGGATTACGCTTTATCAAACCTCTATAAACTTCTGAAGCTTCATCTTTTCTGCCTAATTTCATCAACAATTCGCCTGAAAATGAAATACCGTACAATTAGGACCACAACTATGTAAATGGGCTAATACCACGAAGGATTAAAAGGAGAAACAATGATAGATGCCTGCAATGGGAATGATTCAAATGTGCCTTTCACATCTATAAATGAAAACCCAAACTTCATCACCCTTGATTATGAAGGCTAAAAATGAACACTGTACTAATCAGTACTTATAACTAAAATGAATACAATGGGAAATAATGTATGTATCTCCCTGAGGTAACTTGAGTTATTTCGATTATAATAAAATTAAAAGTAAGCACACCAATAACAAAGTATAATTATACAAGAAACTATTTTAAAAGTAAAATGAACTTCAAACTCAAAATAGAACATTTAAAGATGTAAGATATAGATATGAGGTTTGTATTATCATTGTGACTGACTTCCAATGACAGACCTGGTTAATTTTCATAATCATACAAAGCAAAGATTGAAAACATAATGCTGAAAAAATTCATCACCAAAAGGGATGGCTTACATAATTACAAATAAAAGCAAATAAGTTGCCTCCTTAGTTCTAAACACCTCAGGCTAACAATAATTTTTCTGTTGTTTTGCTCCCACACAGAAAAGCATAATTATAAATCTCCTAACATGACAACATAACAAACGATGAGGTTGCAAAGTTCCTAGATATACAAACCCCGGCCCAGGTATGGAAATACTGCAGGGCATCAGCTGTAATAAGTTTCAGATTGTTAATAGCAGTTAATTACAGCCAGAAAGGTTGGGGACAGGGGGTACTCTCACGTTACTGCCTATTCTCACACTTTCTTTTGGCACCAAGGACAACGCAGGTCTGGTCTGAGGTGGATTAATGATGAAAGACTTCAGGTTTGTAAATTTAGGAAAATAAAAATGATAATAATTTATTTGTTCCTATAAATAAAAAATCTTAGGTGGGAAGTAATTAGTGGGACGTCGCTGATATAATTTCTTCACCACCTTAAAAAGTTATTTTCTTACACATGATGAGCAAGACATAAAACAAAATAAACCTCCTGGACCACATATACAGCCTGGCATAAGATGCCAGGTCTGATAGGGACCTGTAACATCCTATGCCAGGTCTGATAGGGACCTGTAACAGAGTAAAAATCCTGATAAACCTTGACAGTAAAAAAATCAGACAACCCATCCCTTACTAAGCACACGAGAGATGTAGGAAGGTGGATAGTCAGTATCTTAAATGATATAGGAAAATAATGATCTGCATATACTCATTGTTACTTGGTAAGTAAAGGAGTTCAACCTTAAGATTGAACATTCTGTTGAGAAATTCACCAACCCTACATTGTACATGCCCTTGACCATGTAGTTTTTGAAGGAGAAGAGGTAGGTGAAAAGACATGAAAGTCATTCCTCCATTTACTACAGCATTATGAAAACCCATGCCCAGATGCTTTTATATCCACGAAGAACTAGGATTGCTACACGTGTTGAGCAGTCACCATAGGTACTACTAAACAAATGCTGGCACAATGGCCCTACCTTTGTGAGCTCTTGCCATGAATGAAAGGTTGTTTTGCCAGTATGACTGATTGATCATTTCAAAATGCCTTTTTGTGCATGCCAGTACTAAAAAAGTAACAACAACACTGGACACAAACTCAAGGATGCATGAGACAATGAGGGAACCCTGAGCTTTTGTACATCGAACCATGCGGCTCGCCCACCTGCTTTGCCCTCTAGCTACAAATTAAGATTATCCTTTATTTCTTGGCTGAGAGACAGAGGGAGATCAGGAGGATCTGTAAACCATCCAGTGTAACTTTAAGCACCACCAAAGCGAAAGCAGCTGGAGTCACCCATGAGACGTTAACTTCTCCTAGGATGACACGTGACTGAGAATGACCAGCCAAACCGAGCTGGTTGTTACTGATGAAACAGGAAATGTACTGTTACCTAAATAAGCCTGCTGAAACGAGAGTCCTTGGGAAAAAGTCTCTCACTACTGCAGTGTCTATCAAGATCTTAAGATGCTTCATCAGCTGCCTGGAGAAAGATATCCAACTTCTTCCAAGCTATCAACATCCCTGATCATGACAAAATAAATAGGCAAAATATCATTTACACTATTTACATACTAACTGCAACTCCAACAATGCCAGGACTGAGCAACTGTTGAGATACGACACAACAATATCCTATGCAAATGGGCACATGCAGAAACCAGGTTGAATGCTCATAAGAACATCTTAAAGTCCTTCTCCAGTCCAAGATGCACAATTTTACTGGTAAAAAGTTCCTTTGGAAACAAAGCAGTATTTCCCGAAGGCTTGGTGGGTGGATACAGTGTTCAAAAAGACATCTTTTAAATCTATGGAAAGTATGGAGTCACCCTCTCTCATGGAGGCCTACACAGAATGCGGGGTTTCCAGCTTGCTTCAATGCTGACATGTTTTAACCAGCCTCCAGACTACCAACAAACTCACCAGGAAAAATTGACCTGAGGAGCCCAAAGACTAGTACTAGTCTAAAACTTTCAGCACATTCTTCCCCAATAACCCCTTTTAACTCCACTGATCAGGTCAGAGCCTTGGGTGATGAAGGTAAGTAGGCAGGGGATGGGGTTGGCTCATGAGATGCATTTTCCCCAAGAATGGTAGTTTGGGACAAAACTACCCAGGTCTCTGCTCCCTGTCACCTTCACATTACCCACTGAAATAACAGTCATCCAACTATTCATGACAGCTGGAGATGAACTCATGTTTACCTCAACTCCTTCCCCTTACCTGTTCCTCAAGCTTGAAGAAGAAGTTGGATGAGCTGGGAAGGCTCTTGCCTTTTCTTGAGGAAGGAGACAACTGAACTCTTTACTGAGGTTTGAAGGACTGAGCCTTTCCTAAACCTAACAATGCAAGTACATCTACCAAACAAGGTACTTTCCCTAGAACACTGGAAGAACTTGAGAGTGACTGCATGGTGGATTAGCACTACCTCAACCTAACTCTTTGGAAAGAACAAACAGTCCAACACTAACCCACCTAAGACAGAGTACGCTCTAATCCGCAACTTTTCTGGAGAGTAGTCCCGCACAGCATTGCATCTTGTCAGCAGCACTTTCTTTCCTGCACCACTAACAAGCTCCTGAACCTCCACTATCCTCAGCTGAGGACACTCCTGTAAAGGTGTAAGTCCTTTAATGCACTTAGTCATAACCACAATGTTCCCTAGAAAGAGCCTAAAGTATCCAACTCCATGGCTCCTGCTTAGAAGAGATGTTAATTCTGCAAGGGGGAAAGTCATCTGTCAACCACCAGTCCTCTGACAAGCAGTACCTTAGCTGAAGCATCAGAGGCAGGAGAGGTACCTTGGAGGAATAACTGGATGCAAAAGAACTTTCTGACCCTGAGATCACATTAACTTGCTCCTTCACTCCCCTGGCAAGCACCTATCAGTGCAGTAGAACAACAGTCTCACTTTAACAATGCACTCTAATGTATACTCAAAAGACAAGATTGGGTTTAAAAGAACAAAAGAACTGCTGTGAAAGTTTCCCAGAGAATATATTACGCCTTTCCAATTCAAGCCTGTAAGGGCTCAGAGGGCATCAGAACCTCTGGTCCAAGCATCTCCCTCCCAACATAAGAGGGCAAGAAAGGATCAACCACATCTGCTAACTGCCTCCAGGGCTGTGGCAACAAGCTGATGGAACTAATAATATCACACTCACAAAATGTTAGTGCAGACTAAGCACAATCAACATTCTTGTCACCTGTCCAAAGCACTTTAGTAAAACTGCATCTATGAGAACTGATCCTGGACTATGAATAGCAGCCATGAATGTTACCTATCGCAAGTGCCCAGGTAGAGGAGCACTCTTTGTTACTGTATGAGCAACTGGTCATGAATATCATGTGCACTGCACTGCATGGAGACCTGCGCAGGGGTGAATACTAATATGTGGGCACATGGTGGACATCACATTAGACAAGGAGGAACAAGCAGGCTCAAGAACTCTCATCCATCTCACTCCAAGGAAGCCATACAGGACCTCTTACCAAGGGAGGAGGAGGAAGATGATTAGTTTGAGGAAGAGGTAAATGGAGCACACTTGTGCGTATTCTCCAAGCTCCCACTTCACATTCTACTTCCAGCTTCAACTATAACAGTGGCAATTGTCAAGGCAAGTGCTGACAGCAACCATGAAACACTTGGCATGAATGAATGAATGATTAGAAGTTATACATCATGACTACCAAGGCCACTGATGCTAACACTTCATATCATGCATTTCCCCAGCAGCTACATCTATCACCAGAGCAGGAGCAAGAAAAGGGACACCAGCATTTGCAATGAAATGCTTTGCTAAAGACAGGAAGACAGACAGTGAAAGCAATCAAGAAGTCCTTAGACAAGACTCCCACAACTGCAATGGAACAGAAGGTGCAGCCAGAAATCCAGGGGTAGAGGTATTGGGCATTGGTGCATGGTCAAGACCTGTACTGGGGAAGGACACCAACCTGTCACTTGTCTCTCACCAAAAATGGAAGGCAAGAGATGATACTTTTCTTAGCCTCCCAAGTTTACCCCCTGGGACTGAGAAGTCTAGAAAGAACAAGAGGGGACAAACTCAGCTTGAAGAGCAGGAGAGCTTCTCACAAGTCAGCTCAGCAATTCAGTTTGCCTTCTGCAAAAAGAGCCTAAAGAATGAGGATCTAAATCAATCACACATAACACACAAGTGACCATATACTTGGTCAGAACCTCTGTCAAAGAGCTGTCCATATTGCAAACAAAATCCAAAGAAAACTTAAAGAACACCACAAAAACAAGCCAAAGCCACAACTAAGAAAAAAAAAATTCATCCAGTCTCACAAAACTCTCCGACAACATAAATAATCAGTGCCACAGCAGCAGTGTTTCCTCTCTCTATACTGTGGTTGGAGAAAAGTCAGTTGCATAATCAGTGAGTTGAGGGCAACCCCTATCCCTCACCATTCTGCCGTTAATCAAATATACAATCTTCAGTGACTGATTCCTGCAGGAGCCTTGGAATATTTCTATAAGAAAAACATAGGTGTATTTTGTGGGAACAACTGCAGTTCTTCAAACTCTCCCTGTCATGTTGCTCTGCAAAATGCTATTTTCCATGTCAGAAATGTAATAGATACACCATTATCATGTTGAAAAATTACATGGTCAAATAAAGCCTTTTGCTAAAGACTCTGACAGACAACATACCTCTTAACTCCTGGAGTGTGACCTTATCACAAATATTTGCTTCATAGGTATTGAGGTGTTTCAAGGCTTCCTGTAAGTTGGCACTTTCCCGTATTACAAGATTTTGATACAGAAGTAACTCACTGTACTCATAATCGTATGTAGTTTTCTGAAGGGGAAAAAGGCATATATTAGTAATATAACTATTGAATATTTCAGCCTAAACAATCTCAGTGCCTAATTAAAGCCAATCTATTAGAGGGTTACACTGCAATGGAATTTCAACAATAAAAGTTTCTCAACACTACAAAATTTGCAATAACCAGAGGGCACAAGAAAATGTAATTTCATCTTTGCTTTTTACCATTCCTATAATGAAAAATAAGGTGGAAGATGGAACACGTTTAGACTGAAGTAATGATATACACTTAACATTTGGAATATGCAAATGATGCTGTTTTAATAGGCAAAACACAAGATTTACAAAGCTTCCTTAATAGAATGCATTTCTATCAAGAGATGGAACTCACAAAAAATCTAAGAAAAACAGAATGAGGGCAGAATACGCTCAATGGAATCAAATAAAATTAGAAAGCAAAGGGATTGAGACTGACTCTTTTAAATATTTAAGAAAAATAACATCCAGTAGTTCTTGAGTTTGAATTTAGTGAGTAAAAAAGGTAAACCAAACACTAAGCTGAATAAAATTTGGAAATTAAACAGACTGCTATGACATACAAAAGTAATATTTTACTTTAAGTCTAATGCAATCTGTATTGATATCTGAACATGAATCATCGTATGACAATGAACTAAATCTAAAATATTTTGTTGGTCTGACAATAAACCTTCAGGAAGAATATTAAAAAGATTAGGAGTCACACGGCAGAATTGTGAGAAATGATACCATAAGGAAAATCTCAGATGTTCCATATATAGACGAGATAATAATGAAGATGGTGATAGCTTAAACACTCCCTTTGCACAACCCCCAAGAGAACACGTGATAATGTCAGCTGGGCTCCTGCAGATACCAGAGTTGTAAGACCCAGACCTACATGGATGTGTACTATGAGATGAAAGGATGTTGATTAATGGGAATTTGTGGAAGACAAGGCACAGAAAAGATATGAATGGAGGAATTTCACAAAGCACTGTGGTCATACAGCATTGAAGCAAGTGATGATGATGTTCAGAGCTACAGATAAGGATTTATAAATAAGTTAAAAACTGTAATAACATTTTCTAACTATATTGGACTACCGAATACTGTACTGGCAAAAAAGTGTAAGGTTACACTTATAAGCCTAACCACAGGCAAGACCCAAATTTTAGTTTCAAAGGCAAACTTCATGTTATACTTGCCCATCAATTGAAAGCTGAAAAATATTATGCATAAGCCTTTTAATTTTTCTTTAGTCTACACAGATTTTTCGATCATCTACACAGCAGTCAAGAAAAGTTAATTTCTCTAGGCTGGCAAAAACAAAATGACAATATAGCAACTAAACTTTGCTTATTGTAAAGATTATGCAAGAAAAAGAATCAATCAGACTTTGTTTCCTGTAAAGATTATGCAAGAAAAAGAATCAATCAGATATCTTTACTGGTTCAGATCTTACTTATATGAAACTGATTTTATTCCAGTTTTTGGGTGAGAGGAATTCCCAAATTATATACATGCTGGTATCTCAAAATTTTGGTGTACGGATAAAAGATCATGCCAATATAAAACACATTTTATCCATACGAGTCCTTGCATAATTTGATGTACAGCAGTGTCTCCTATGCAATCCTATGGAATGGAATGGAATGCAATGGAATGTAAAATGTAGGCTGAAGGCCAAGCACTGGGACCTATGAGGTCATTTAGCACTGATAGGGAAACTGAGAAATTTGAAAGGTGTAATAGGAGGAAAACCTCGCAGTTGCACTATGAAACAATTATTAGGAAAGGATGGAAAGTAAGATGAAAGAGAATTTGAAAAGAGGTACAGTAGAAGGAATGAAAGGGGATGAGGCTAAGGGCTGAAGGGACGCTGCAAAGAATCTCAAGTAATGCCTACAGTGCACCATGTGAGGTGCACTGATGGCACCACCACCTGCAGAATTCTCAAGCCTATAGAAAACAATGTTTAGTGTTCCAATATATACATATGACATCAGCTTTCAATGCTGGACAATGTTTGCTCTTATTCCATTTCTTCCCCATATTACATGAATTTCATTCCTCGTATGCCTATTTCAGTTTTTTTTATACGTACAGTAATATTTTCAGTGAATTTTGTGTAATCTTTTTATTGGGATGAAGAGGAGTGTGTACCCACCACCTAAAGATTGCATATTATTTAAAATTCTGTAAAACAATAGTTTTAAAACATAGGTCCAGCCTACACCTATTATCACAATACAATACTATTAATACTAGCTGGAAATGGGGATAAGAAAAATACTGGCTCAACCATGACAATCTGTTCTTGTGTGACACTGACAGGTAAATAATACTAATTCACATGATTAATGTAATGGATTGGAATATGGAGTTTAGGCCAAAGGCCAAGCACTGGGCCTATGACGTCATTCAGCGCTGGAAAGGAAATTGAGAATAGGTAGGGTTGAAAGGTGTAACAGGAGTATAACCTTGCAGTTGCACTATGTAATAATTGTTAAAAGAAGGTGGATAGCAAGATGAAAGAAAGATAATATGAATGGAGGTACAGTTAAAGGAATGAAAGGGGTTGCAGCTAGGGGCCGAAAGGACGCAGCAAAGAACCTTTAGCAATGCACCCCACAGCACTAACCCCCCTACGTAGTACATGATTAATGAATGAAAGCACAATTATACAAATCACAAAACCAACCTGAATAGTTTTTCTAAATTCTTCTAATATCCTTAATGCTGTATCATAGTCCTTGAGTAAATGGAAAGACATGGCATAACCAATCCATGAAGCTCGCTGGGTTGGTCGTAATTCAAATAATTTGTACCGTGTGTCCTGCAATAAAGAGAGACTTATAAATATATAAAATGGGAAGGAATAGATGAGAGAAAAAGTAAGATGGAAGATCCATGAACAGTATATATGCAGCATATACCCTTATCAATGAGCTGCAACACACAATACATTTTTTGCTAACTGTGAAGGGTTTTGCTAAATTTTTGGTAGCAAGTAATTAATTTAAAGTACTCACTCCACACAATACATAACAAGGGGATTAATACAAAAACTTCTTAACTCATTACTGTATTTTGCAAACCACAATGATATTTTGCAAGTGCTTATGGCATTCACTTGATCCTCACCTTATAGCCTTCCAGATCTCTCATTTGAATCTGAAGTAAAGACAGATCTCGAAGGATCTGTAAATTGTCTTTGTCCCACTTAAGGGCATTTCGGTAACATTTGATGGCTTCATCATATTTTTTGTCAGAACGCTGTAAAAGACCAAACACATGCCAACAAACGTGACTCTTCAGATTGTTGCGTAAGCCTTGGCGTACAAAATTATATGCATCCTCTTTGCGCCCAAGACAATTCAAGATAAGGCCTTTCATTGCTAACGTTTCTGTAAAAAGAAAAAAATATTGTGCACTTCATGAACTTCAAGCTGCATAATATCGATGGATTTACATTAAAAAATTATTCTTGACATACCATAAAAAAAATAAACAAAATACTGTATTCTTTGCACTTACCAAAACCCAACACTTAAAAAACCATTCAAGTAGAGTCACGTGAACCTTGGCAACAAATACAGTCGCTTTACAAAGCCAAATACAGTAACATTCAACTTCTTTGTATTAAGAGATAAACATGACAGCCACTCTAACCAATAACTGGGTCACATTTAGCTTCTAAAATGCTCAACAACAGGATCTATTCTTAAATGAGATGAAATGTAAAGCAAATTACAAGGCAGAGATCACTGCAAGTGGAGGGTCAAGACTATCAAGTATTTCTAGTATTGTATCAAATTTAAGCCAAAATATAAAAAATACAATTCTCAAAACACCTTTATTTTTCACTTTTTATTGAAAACATACTATGCCTCAGCCTCCTATACTAATTGCTTTACATGGATGAAATTAATATGGTAAAAAGGCCCTTTGTAGACCAACAAAACCAATAGATTTAGTCCTTAATGAAAATCAATGGTTCACAAGTTCCAAATTTTAACGTTTTCTATGGTGGTCACTGATAAAATGTCCAAAAATCTACAACTTTCCGATATAAAGCAAAAAATTTTTATTATTTAAAATTTTTGCTTTACATCTGAAGCTAGGTTTTAAAAATGAGGGATTCTAAACTCAGAGCAGCCCCTGTGATCAAGGCTTCAAGATAACTGTGTTGCAGTTTTATCGTCTTGTGCATGTCCTAGTATTGGAGGAGAAAAATGCTATTGAGCAGACCAAAATTGAATCATACAGTATAGTCTGTAAGGAGGTGATTGTTCAAAATCTCCAAAATATGACATTTTTATGATAAATAAAGTTTTATATATACTTACCAAGTAATTACATAGCTATGAGCTTTCTACCTACGGCAGTCTAAAAATTCAAAATTAGCGGCAACGCTAGCATTTCTTTTGGTGTAGGTACATGCCCCGCCCACTATCGGGGACAGGGAGGAACAACTCAGCAGAGAGCTTCAATTCGTTTTTGTCCATATGCCCATATGAGAGAAGGAGGGAGGGCTCCAATTATGTAATTACTTGGTAATTATATATAAAACTTTATTTTATTATAAAAACGTAATTTTTATGTAAGTAACTTACCAAGTATTTACATAGCTGATTCGACATTGAAAGGAGGTGGGCTCTATGGACACTATTCTACACCAAACCATTAAACTTGGTAATGACTTTGACATAGAACAACTGCCAGCATTGAGACAATGCTTGTTGTTTCCTTACCTGCCAAGGGAGCAACTGCAGATAATTACTGCCTCTGGCCAATGCTCCTCTTGACTTGTAGTGGGCAAGGCTGTATAGCCTAGAGTTGCCCCTACATAAGGGGGATCTTTGTAGCATGGGAAGTGCACCTGTGGCTAGCAAAATTAAGAGATGCACTTGCCCTGGGCAAAGACCAGAACTAAACAGCAATGCTGTCACCTACACCTTAATAAAAAAGACCACCACCCTAAACACTAAAATCTGGGGGGCACTCTAGGTATTGAGTACCCTAGGCTTCCCATGAACTCAATACCTTAAGTCAAGGTGAGGTATAGTAGAGGGACAGAAGGCCCCCCTATCCTTCCTCTCCCAACACCACGCCAGCCACGGATAAAGGCCCTAAGTAGTTTCCACATCCTTGAGGTGCTGAGTGGCAAAGACTGACCTGTACCTCCAAATGCTAGACTGGAGAATACTCAACAGGGACATATTGTGTTTGAAGGCCAAAGAGGTAACAATGGCCCTGACCTTGGGGGCTTTCACTTTAATGACCAGTAAATTTTCCTCAATAATCAGGGAGTGAGACTCGGAAATCAAGCTTCAAGAAGAAGGAAATAGTACTCTTTGAGTGAGGACGAAAAGGGCTCCTCACCAAGCACCAGAGGTTGTTGGATGGCCCTCTGATCTCTGTCTGATGAAGGTAATAAAGAAGGGCTCTCACCGGGGCAGAGAAGTCTCTCCTGTTCTTCCAGTTTGAGCATGTCCATCAAGTTTTTAATGGTGAATGAACGAGGCCACGGCTTAGAAGGTCCTCATTCTTGGCAAAGAAACCAAGAGAGAAGGAGCAAACTGCATCCCTCTGAGAAAAGCCAACTCTCTTACCAATAGCTTGGAGCTCTCTAATCCCTTTGGCAGTAGCCAAAGCCACAAGGAAGCGGGTCTTTCAGGTTCCTAAGAGAGGCAGAGCTAAGAGGTTCGTAGCGGAAACCTGAGAATGGTTTTAAAACAATGTCCAAATTCCAGGAGACAACGTTCATCTTCTCTTGTCTAATGGAATCGAAGGACTTGATTAGATCACTTGGTCTTGGTCAGAGGACAGGTCTAGACCTATATCCCTTGATGGTGGAGGTCAAAAGCTTCCTGGAAGTCACCTACCTAGCTTATACAGGTCTCAGAAGAAGAGATGTTATATCATCTGCACCATTTTCTGAAAACAGCTAGAAGGTTGTCTGGGTCCAGCAACAGCTTGTGCGGCCTGTCTCGAAAACCCCTTCGCTCTGACAAGGAGCCTGACAGTCTGAAGCCTGTCAGGGCCAGAGCGGGCAATCCTTGATGGTACTGAGGGAAGTGGGGTTGTTTGAGCAGAGACCTCTTTTGAGGCAGGAGCCTCGGATAGTCTACTAGCAGATACAACAGGTCCGGGAACCATTCCTTCCCTGGCCAAAAAGGAGAGAATAGGGTCATCAAGACCCTGGTGTGATGTGAAATTGTTGAGCACCTCCCTGATCATCCCGAAGGGAGGGAAGCCGTAGACATCGAGACCTGTCCAACCCAGCATGGCATCCGTAGCCCATGTGAGAGGGTCCGGGACGGGAACAGAAGCAAGGAAGATGATGGTTCCTCGAAGTTGCAAACAGATCTATGGCTGGCGTGCCCCACAACCTCCATAGATCACTGCAGACAAGAGGATCCAAGGTCCACTCCATTGAAACAGCCTGTTTGAGCCGACTCAATTCGTCTGCTAAGATGTTCAGTTTCCCACGGATGATGTGAGTCATGATTGAGACCTGGTTCTGCTCTGCCCAGAGGAGGAGTTCCTTTGCTGACTCATAGAAAGAGAGAAAGATTGGGTGCCTCTGTTTCCGAATATATGACAGAGCTGTCGTGTTGTTGGCATGGACTGCAACTGTTCTGCCACAAACCAGGGTTGAAAAGGACTGGAGACCCAGATGAACGGCTTTCAGCTCTTCTATGTTGATATGGGAGTTCTTCAGGTCTTCTGACCACGTGCCCGACACTTTGTGAGATCCCAGAAGAGCCCCTAACCCAGGTCTATGGCGTCGGAGTAGAAGTCTAGATTGGGCTCAACGGAAGAAGTGACTTCCCCTCGAGAAGCCTTTCTTCGCACAACCACCAATGAAGACCCTGCTTGATCTCTGACAAGATGGGGAAGACGAAGAGTCCAGCTAAGTCTTGAGGAAAGAGAATTTGGGATGATTCTGAGTAGGGATCACTTGTCAGGTCTCTCTCTCTCTCTCTAATTAGAGGCACAAGGTTTATGCCTAGGAGATGCAGCCATTTGCCCAAAGGAGTGAGAATCTGAGTAAAAACCTGCGGGCCGTGGATAGGCCGAAGCACAAGGCCCGCAACTGGAGGACCCTGCCCTGGAAGACAACTCAGAGAAACTTTCTGGAGTCCAGGTGTATGGGGACATGAAAGTAATCATCCGGCATGTTCAGGGTGACCATCCAGTCTCCCTGTTGGATGGACGACATGACCAAGTGATTTGTCTCCATGTGAAACTTCGTTTTCATGACGAACTGATTCAGGGCACTGACGTTCAGGACGGGACTCCAGCCCACCGATGATTTGGGGACCACGAAGAGACGTATGTAAAATCCCTCTGACCCATGATCCCTGACCACCTCTACAGCTCCTTTGCGCAGAAGAGAGTCAACATCTAGGGAAAGGTGCCCAAACTTCTCTGAACTGTCAAGTAAGCTGGCAAGACAATTGGCGACTTGGTTATAGGGGCCTCTCTTTGAAAAGAATGGATAGCCGCCTCTCAATACCTTGAACAGCCAGGGTTCCACACCTCTGGTTTGAAGGAGGACTTCTTGACTGACTTTGAGGGAGGATGTAAATTGGTGCAAGGTCTTCTTTGGGTCTTCTGTTTTCCTTCTCGATAGAGCTGAGGTTGAAGCGGAGAAAAAACTTTAGCAGGAACAGAAGCAGAGTCTCTCGGCCGCTTGACAGACTGAGCTAAAAGGTCATTGGTAGACTTTTTCTGTAAGGCCAACAGAATTTCCGTGACGACATCTTGAGGAAAAAGATGGGATCTGTCCAGAGGAGAGAACAGGAGTGCCGACTTCTGGGTAGTGGTACCCCCTTTAGTGGTGAAAGAGCACCACAACTCTCCTTCTTAAGAATGCATAATGAAAAGAGGGAAGGAAGTTCAGCGGAGCAATCTCTCACAGGCTTATTGGCGCACAACAAAATGCCCAACCAATCCGCTTCAAAATCTTCTGCCAGAACTGGACAACCCTCAATCTTCCTGGTTAACATACCAAAGGTCCAGTCAAGGAAGCTGTAAACTTCTAAAACTTTAAAACTATTCCTTGTCAAGTGGTCGCCGAGGATAAAGCAGATCTACAAGTTGCGTCGACCAGGCCAGAGAAGTCGCCTTGGGAGGAGGCAGAAACTCCAAGAGACGGAGCTTCCTCAGCGGTGTAAAAGCAGTAGCTCTTCTTCACAAATTTACATGGAGGAAAACCAAAAGTAGCCTTACCTTGTTCCCTCTTAAAGGCTAGCCAGACTTCCTCTTCTCGCACCACCTTCTTTGAAGAAGAGGAAAGTACCAACTTTGTGAGGGGTGTGGTCAGCCTGGAGTTTTCTCATGAGGAAAGTTGAAGCAGGAGAAACTGGGGCAGCAGGAGCAAAAAAAATCTGGATAATTACCCAGGAAGTATTTAAGCAATGCAGTCTTATCCTGCATCCTCCTCGTCCAAAGAATCAGGAGATAATGTTGTGTCTTTAGGCTTAGGGACTGCTGGAGTTTTCTTCAAAAAACTTATATGTTCATACAACTGATGCTGAACAGCAGCAAGCAAAGAGTCTTCCTGCGCCAACAAGCACAGCCTAGGAGGCAGGAAGGTTGGCGCAGAGCCAACACTCGATGGCACCTGGTGCCCAGGAGCTGGCGCCGATCAGTCAGAAGCACAAGGCTGGCGCACAGAAGCAAGCATCAAATGTCCAAGAGGTGATGGGAGCTCAGGAGCGAGACAAAGCTTCATCGAAGAAGATGGGTTCTTGTGTGACTCTTCCTGGCACTTGGGAGCCAGAAAGGGGTGGTCAAAATACGAAATCGACTACAAACTGTCCAAAGCCAACCCCAGGAGATGAGTGAAGAAGTAGAAGGCAGAACAGTGAAACTGCAAGAAGGCTGGGGGCTAAGACTAGCCTCCTTGGATCTCTTAGTAGGCAGAGGGGAGCTGTCCACACAGAAGGTATGCCTCTTCAAAGGGTGCAAGCGACGAGGTAGCGCCCTTGACGCTTCTTTCCAGGACTGGAATCATCTGGGTCCGATGACAGACGATGTGCACTGTTAGAGATGCCTTTCCAGCGGCGCTCTGTCGCAGCCTGGGAACGTGCAACAGGCTTGACGGAGGGGGCAACTACCCATGGGCAAACCCCATTGGCCTCCCTTGGACCTCCAGTATGTGTTCTCCCTTGTGCAGGGGAGAGGAACAGGGACCTTCAGCTAGGAGCTCCGGTGGGACGGGCAGCCACCTACTCAACACACTCACTCTGCACTGCACTAACACTTTTTGCATTGCACTTTTCAACAAAGGAGGTCCCCAACTCCATCACTGTCTTGGCCAAAAACTCGAACTTTTGGTCAAACCTAGATTCGAGACTGCCAATGGTGTCAAGATTGGAAGCACGGGAACCTGGAACAGGAGTACGTGGAATAGAGGTAGGAGGGCTAAGGATAGGGGATGCAACAGGAATTAAAGGAGAGGAAACAGCACTGTCCACTACAGTTTGTCACAAGAAGAGTTTCTACGCTAGCCCTATTCTCGGCTCAAGCAGCCACCTTCCTTTTCCTATCTTTATCTAATTTGTCCAGATAGGACTGCAAATTTTCCAACCGTGACATTCAATGCAAGTGTTATCCTTATTACAATCTTTCCCCCTACAATTAATGCACTTGGTATGGGAATCATAACAAGATTTAGTAAGTCTAGTCCTACATCCCTCAGAGCAAAATTTAATGTTTGAAGAGACAGAATCAGACATGTTAAAATCCTGCTAAAATTGGCGTTAACAAAAGCTAACACAATAGCTAAGGCTTGATGGCTACAACAAATAAAGAGTACTTCCCCAAGAAAACTTTAAAACATCCAAAAACGGTGAAAAACACTGCAGGAAAAACCACCAATGTTGATCCGGGGCCGACAGAAAACAAATTGAAGCTCTCTGCTAAGTTGTTCCTCCCGGTCCTTGATAGTGGGCGGGGCACATACCTACACCAAAACAAATGCTAGTGTTATCATGAATTTTGCATTTTTAGACTGCCATAGGTAGAGAGCTCATAGCTATGTAATTACTTGGTAAGTTACTTGTATAAAAAAAAAAAAAATTAAAACAAATTTTAACTTCATATTCACTCTGTCAAATATCCCACCTATAGAAAAATGACATTTTATGATAAAATAAAGTTTTATATATACTTACCAAGCAATTGCATAGCTACTAGCTTTCTACACGGCAGTCTAAAGTCATTCAAATTTTCACGGTGGCGCTGTCATCGCTAGTGTAGGCAACAGGGTCCCGCCCACTTTCGGGACAGATAGGTACAGCTCAGCATACAGATTCAATTCGTTTGATGCCTAAATGTCCATTAAGAGGAGGAGGGTGGGCTCCAATTATGTAATTGCTTGGTAAGTATACATAAAACTTTATTTTATCATACAATTGTCATTTTTATATAAGTGACTTATCAAGCAATTACATAGCTGATTCCAAATTGTGAGGAGGTGGGAATCATGGACATGTTCTAATCCAACACATTAATAAAGATAATGACTTTGAACTAGAAAGGTTGCTACTAGCACTGGGTCAGTGCTTGCTGTACCTTATCTGGCAGGTACCGCCTCTGGTCGTTCCTCATCTTAACCTGTAAAGGGCGTGGCAGTATTGGCGAGGAGTCGCCCCTACTTCACTGGGTACTTTGCAGCCATGGCAGTTCACTGAAGGCTGACAAAGACAAAAAATAGCGCCCCTGTCCTGGGCACAGACCAGAATAAACACAACACTGTCACCTACAACCAAAATTAAGAACCACCACCCCAACCATTAAAAACTGGTGGGTACTCCAGGTACACTGTACCACCAGGCTTCCCTTAAACTCAAAGATTTTACAGAAAGGAGAAGAGACAGTAGCAGGACAGAGAGCCCCCTATGCTTCCTTTCCAAACCATGCCAAACACAGATCGTGGAAGTTGGCGCCGAGCGCCAGGAGTTTCGCGTCGAGCACCCAAATGTTGGCGCCAAACGATCCAGTCAGAAGTTGGCGCCAATCAGTTGGGTGCGGAAGACTGACGAAGCAGGTGCCAAGTGAGTCGAAAAAGAGGGGCACTCCAGGCTGAGTGCGAGCACTCGAACCTCATGAGCTTTGACCTTAAGGAAAGATAAAACATCTTGAACTTGAGAATGCACTTCTGTAATCGAACTTCTCAGGAAGAAAAAGTGCATTCTTTGACAGAGGGCATGAAGGGTTCTTCAATGAGCACCAAAGCTTGTTGGAGGGTCCTCTGATCTTTTCAGTCTTCTGAAAATAGTACTTCAAGGCTCCCACAGGACAAAGAAGTCTCTCTTCCTCCTCTGGCCTGAGGATGTCCGTTACTCTCTTATTAACGAAAGAGCGAGACCATGGCTTGGAAACGTCCTCATTCCGGGTGAGGAACCAAGAGAGAGAGAGAGAGTATACTGCATTTCCATTTATACTGCATTTCCATTTGAAAAGCCTACTGTCATGTTAAAGGCCTGCTGCTCGCTAACGAGTTTGGTTTAGTGATCACTAATGCCACAAGAAAGAGGTCTCCCTCGTGAGATTATTAAAAGAGGTCAAGCTGAAGCGTTAAACAGTTGAGCTTGTAAGCCACTTCAGAACAATGTCCAAATTCCAGGAGAGAAATCCAGGCTTTTCTAATTTGGAGGTTCCGAAGGAACTGATAAGGTCGCTGAGATCTTGAAACAATAACCTATATCCCTTGATGGTAGAGGGAGACAACTTCCTATCGGCTCTCAGGAAAGGTAAAAAGTCAGCTAACTGGCTTATAGAGGTTTCAGATGATGTTATTTTGTTGGTACCATCCTCTTAAAAACTGACCACTTGGACTGGTAGAGCCTGCTAGCAGATCTTTTGCACCTAGCAAAAGCCTTTTCATTCTGATGAGGCTCCTGATAGTCTGAAACCTGTCAGGGCCAGAGAGGACAATCCCTGATGGGACCTGAGGAAGTGAGGCTGTTCGAACATGACTGTCTTTGTGGCAGAAGTCTTGGGAATTCCATTAACAGACACAGTAGATCCAGAAACCATTCCTTCCAGGGCCAGAACAGAGTGATCAAGGTCATTGAGACATTCTGGTGAGAGAAGAACTTGTTGATTGCCTCCCTGTTCAATCCGAAAGGTGGCATCCGTTGCCCTTGTGAGAGGGTTGGGACTGGGGAGCAACAAGAGGGCAAACTCATTTCTCCATGTTGCGAAGAGGTCCACAGTTGGTTTGTCTCAAAGTTTCCAGAAATTGTTGCATACGAGGGAGTCCTGAGTCCACTCCATCAGCAACATCTGACTGCAATGACTTAATTCATCTGCAATGATGTTCATTTTTCCCCGCAAGAAGCGAGTAATAATCTTCAACTGGTACTGATCTGCCCATAGAATGAGGTCTTTCGCCAACTCGCAGAGAGATAGAAAAAGTTAAGTATATCTTAGTTTAACTAGACCACTGAGCTGATTAACAGCTCTCCTAGGGCTGGCCCGAAGGAGAGAGAGAGAAGGAGTGGGTGCCCCTTGTTTGCGGACATAAGACAGCACCGTGGTGTTGTCAGTGTAAACCACTATTGCTTTGCCAGACACTAAAGAAGAAAAAACCTGGAGACTCAGTCGAATGGCCCTTAGTTCCTTCACATAGCTGTGGAGCTCTCTGATCTGCAGGCCACACCCTTGAGATCTTCTGACTCCCTAGAAGGGCTCCCCAAACTCGAAGAATTCTGGAAAATTCACCAGAAAGATTCGTAGCAACAAAGTATAAGTAGACGAAGAAGTGGTATCTTGTTCCAGTTCATCCTTGTCCTCTTGGAAGCAATAGTTTCTTTTTAAAAAGCCCAAAAGTTCCTCAAGCTGACACTTAATCAGGGCTAAAGGAGAATTTTCCTGAGCTGATGAAGAAGGAAGAGGTGCCAAGCACACAAATGTTGGTGCCAAACACTCCACAGTTGGCGCTGAACGCTCCACAGTTGGCGCCGAGTGTGCAAATGTTGGCGTCAAACCCTCCACAGTTGGCGCTGAGTGGTCAGGTGCAAAAGCGGGCACCAAGCAAGTCAAAATAGAAGGGTGCTCCATGCTGAGAGCGCGCTTAGCAGACAGTGACAGGAGCTTACGTGAAGTATCATGTCACTTAAAGACAAAAATGGGCGGTCATGACTCAAAGAGGTCCTGGACCTTCCCAAGAAGGTTAATGATGAGGTGGAGGAACAGCAAAACTGCAGGAAGGCTCACTAATACTAGCCTCCTTATATCTCTTGACAGAAGGAGGAGAGCTATCTACCATGTTGAATTGTCTTTTCAAAGGCCGAGAGATGGAAGATCAACAACGCTGACGCATCATGTCCAACAAAGAGTCTTCCAAATCCGACAACAGAAGAGAAGCACTGAACAAGACACCTTTTCAGTGGCACTCTGTCATAGCCTAGGACTGTGCAACAGGCTCAACGGAGGGGGGGACTGCCCAAGGGCAAACCCCACTGGCCTCCCTTGGACCTCCAGTATGTCTTCTCCCGTTGTGGGGGAGCAGGACAGTGACCTTAATCTAGGAGCACCTGGGGATGGACAGCCACCTCATCAACACTCAAAATACTGTCACTGGGCACAATACTAATACTGGGCGCCATATTCAACACAAAATCCCTGAAAGAGGAAGTTAATTCCATAACAGTATTGGTAAGGATTTTGCTTTGAGACTGGCAACAGTGTCGGGATCAGAAGCATGGGAACCTGGTAAAGGATTGTGGGGTAAATGTGTACATGGGAGACATGACATGAATCAAAGGAGAAGAAACAGAGCTATCTTCTACCACATCAGGTAAAGGAGGATTCTCATGTCTAGCGCTACTTTCGGTTCTAAGGGCCACCTTCCTTTTCCTATCTCAGTCTATGTTACCCAGATGGGATTTCAAGGGCTTCCCTTTGCTATCTTCCCAATCATGACCCTCTGGACATGTAAGCTCTCTACTACATTCCTGCCCACTACACTTGCCACACTTAGTGTGTGAATCATAAGCCACTTTAATAAGTCTAATTGTACACCCCTAAATGCAATGACAAATGCTTGAAGAGCTGGAGTCTGACATATTTGTCTATCTTAGAAATAAAGTTAACTAACGATATTACTAAGATAGGAAAAGCCACAACAAAGAAATGAGAGAATGCTTCACCAAAAGTACAGGACAAAAAATCAAAAATAGATGAAGAAGCGACTGTGCAGGATTACCGACGTTAACTGGGAGCTGGCAGAAAATAAATTGAAGCTCTATGCTGAGTTGTACCTATCAGTCCCCAAAGTGGGCAGGACCCTGTCACCTAAACTAGCGATGGCAGGGCCACTGAGAAAATTTTAATTTTGTTAGACTGCCATGTTGAAAGCTAGTAGCTATATAATTGCTTAGTAAGTCACTTATATAAAATTTCTAATTTTGTTTCTACTGATATCAATTATTCTTTAACTGGACAACCTAGTCAAACTATAAGGGCATCACTATCACAGTAATTCCCAAAAATGTCAGCTGCTGATTTACCCTACAGATGTTTTATGAATCTTGTCTGATAACCTGGCACTAGAACATCTGGCTAGGTTATTCAGTTTTTAACCTGGAGATGCATATGGTGCTAATGAAATTGTCTGGAACATTGCACCGGTTGGTTCTCCATGACCTATACGTTATACAATAATTCTGCAGTTCTTGCCTCATTATTAGCTTTCTCACTTCCAATGAATCCACCATAGCCAAGAACATGGCACAAATAAATAGCCCTACAGTCACAGGAGAGACCAAAAACTCATTCATGACCTTTTGATGTTAAAGAATGAAATGTAGTACAATGTAGTACATTATACAGTGATTCATGGGAATTTTTGTATAAAAACCTTACATAGTGACCTTGTCTAAGAATCTCAAAAGGCTGGATATGCTACTTTTTTTTTTTTTTTTTTTACTGTACTCTCAATTCAAGCATGAAAATCCTATTGTTCTACCTCCTCCTAAGGTTAACCCTCCATAACAACACAAGCCTTCTCCTCTTACCTATTTACCATCGAATCTTAAATGTGCTAGACACTTAAACATGCTTTACATGTCAAATCCCAGACCTGACAAACTTAATTCTTCAGCATCTCCTGTGACATCATCTGTTACATTCACTACACGACACTGCAGTCACTCCTACATCATATTCACAGCATCAAAATGGTCACTTTTCAGACTATACCACTTCCTTTGTTTCCTTTCCTGTCACTGTACCTTGCTTACCTTACACTGATTTTCACATATTAAAGACTTTTTTTTTTTATTCCATTCTTAACAACAATTAACCTTAAGGGTCTCCCTTTCTACACTCCATCCATTACTCTGATCAACTCTATTGGTGTTTGCTCAAGAATTATACATTGCCATCACTCATTCAAGGAGTCTATCAGGTACCCTGTGCTCTGTACTGTCAATCTGACTGCTTATTTATTTATTAAAGTATGCTGAAAGCCTTCTTCATACAAATCTGACAACTTTAAGTTGTTGCCTTACTGACAAGATTACCTGTAGCTGATTTTCTGCAATGAGGCCTTTTGCCAATTAAAGAAATTTCTATATTTTCACAACAAAGGTGTAAAAATAGAGTAAGGTTTATTGTAATAATTTTCTCCTGTTCTCCTGGTTCCATTATTTCCATATAATCTTGTAAACATGAAATTTTTATAATAAATTAAAGTTTTACATATACTTACCAAGTAATTACATAGCTAACGTTTCTAGTAACAGCAGCTAAAATTTTAAACTCGCAGTAATGATTCTTTTGTTTTGGCGTAGGTGTCTAGCCCCGCCCACTTTCAGGGAAGAAGAGGAACAACTAAGCAAAAGCCTTCAATTTGTTTATGCCATTATGTCCATGTGAGGGGAGGAGGGCAGGCTCCCATTCTGTAATTACTTGGTAACTATATATAAAACTTTATTATAAAAATGTCATTTTTATGTGAGTGACTTACGAAGTAATTATATAGCTGATTCTACATTGATAGGAGGTGGGATACATGGACTAATCTACCCCCAAAAAATTGTATACTGTAATGAATTTGAGAACAGAAAATTTGCTAGCATTGGGACAATGCTGTTGTTTCCTTACCTTGTGAGAGAGCTGCTGCAGGAAGATACTGCCTCTGGTTGGCACTCATCTTACTCAGTAGAGGCGAGGGGGCATGACCCTGGATTGCCTACCACATCAGTAGGAGACTTACAGCAAAGGACATCATCGAATGCCAGTAAGTTATGCAAAGTTGCCCCTGCCCAGGCGCAATACTAACATAAGACAACCAGATAACAACGCTGTTACCTACACCAAAAAGATTAAAAACCACCATTCCCCAAACATAAAAAAAAAAAAAAAAACCTGGAGGGTATCCAAGTACATGGTATCCCCAGACTCCCTTAGGACTCAACACCACAGGTCAAGGCGAAGAGAAAGGATGGAAGGGATGCTTCCTAAATTCCCTCCCCCAACACCATGCCAGCCACCAACAAAGGACCCAAACTACTGCATTCGCTTAAAAACTGTTTACATGTCCCTTAAATAGTGGGATGGAAATACTGAATTACATCTCAAAAACATTGCTTGGAGAATGTCTGACAGAGATTATGTTTAAATACTAAGGATGTAGCCACTACCCTGATTTCATGTGTTTTAACCTGCATTGAAGGTAGAAGAGCTTTTACCTTCTACTTGAGAGTGGGCTTCTCTGATGAGTTCCTTAAGAAAAGGTATGGCATTCTTCGTAAGAGGACATGAAGGATCCTTGACTCAAGTCCACAGATTACTTGAGGGCCCTCTTAACTTCTCAGTCCTCTTCAGATAAAACTTTAATGCCCTTACACAGCAAAGAACTCAATCTTCCTCCTCAGATCCTAGAATTTCACCCAAATTCTTGACCTTAAAAGAACGAGGCCAGGGCTTAGAAGGATTCTCAATCTTTGTGAGAAATCCTAGCATACAAGAACAGATCACGTCTCCTCCAGAGAAACCAATCCTTCTATCTATTGCTTGTAACTCACTAACCCTCTTAGCTGTTGCCAACCACCAGGAAGAGGGTCTTCTTAGTCAGATCCCTGAGCAAAGAGGTGCTGATAGGCTGCAAACCTCCTAGAGCCTAAGGAGTAGGCAGTCAAGCTGATGGGCTTCCTGATTAAGGGAGGTCAATCTGTGAATGGGATTGAGTAGCCACACCTGAGAACCTCCACTACCTATTGTTCTACCCCTTTCTCCTTCCAAATCTCCCAAAAGAGAAGGAGCCTGGCACCTACTGGGGCACTGAGGACACTGGGATCATTTCTTGGCTGAAGACTTGGAAGAAGACTTCTTGATCGAGTGAGGGTGAAACACATGTTCGCATGGCCTCTTGGTTGAGCCCTTCACTTGTTCCCACAAAAGGGAAAGGGCTGCAAAGGAGAAGATGTCTTGGAGCTAAAAGGAGGAAGCCCCTTAGGACGCCTTGAGGAATGTACCAAAATATCTTGCGTCGACTTCTTTTGCAAAGCCGAAGCAATATTATTCACCACTGATTGTGGGAACAAATACTCGCACACCAGAGGGAAGAGGAGAAGGGGGATTTCTGAGCTGTGGTGACTCCCTTTGGGATGTAAGAGCAGCAAAGCTCCCTTTTCTTTAAAATCCCCATGGTGTAGAGTGAGGCCAATTCACGAGAACTATCTCTAACCCCCTTATCTGCACGAGAGAACTCCAAGAAGATCTGAAGACAAATCCGACGGCACCATAGGGTGTTCCTGAATCTTACACGCTAGACTGTCCACCATCCAGTCTAAAAATTTGACCACTTCAAACACTTTAAACATGTTCTTCAGCAAATAGTCTAGCTCAGCTGCAGAGAACATTATCTTGGCTGCTGAAAAGGCTGATCTTCAAGAAGAGTCAATGAGACAGGGGAAGTTGCTCTGGGAGGAGGCAGGAACCCCCAGGGAAGGAGCTTCTTCGGTGGCATAACATTTATACCTTCTGTTCAACAGCCTTGTAAGGGGATAACTGAAACAAGCCTTCCCTTTCTCCCTTTTGTCTGAAAGCCAAGTCTCAACCTCATTCAGTGCTTTCCTTGCAGAGGTGGAGAGTACCATCTTAGGTAACTCAGTAGATTCACTAGAAAGACCACTCATCTGACGCAGTCGAAGCCTGCTCCAGAAGAGAAGGCGCTGTTGTCGAAGGAGCTGGCGGCGAATACCTAGAGGTGTCAGGATAACCAGAAGGCGTTACACAATGACTTTGTGAGCGAGTGGGCGCTAAAGGGCGCTTGAAAGCTGCTGGCTGCTTGGCAGCCACTGGGCGCTCAAGAGACTGGGCATATGACAGCTACTGACTACTTTGGCGCCAAAGGAAGCTCGGGTGCTACTGGGTGCCCAGGGGTTACTGGTAACTCAGACGCCGATAGGCGCTCAGGAGCTGCTATGCTCATTGCACTTACGAGAGTTGAGTTGAGAGACATAGCAGGAGAAGAAAGCTGTTGTAGCTATTGGCACCACTAGACACTTGAATCTAGGAACTTCGGGGGTAGGAGATAAGTACTCAGACACTGTTGTGCTAACTGGCACTGCTGGGCGCTTGCGTCGGCGAACGTTGGGTTGATTGGGGGAAACACGCTCCGGGCTATCCCAAAAACCGCAAGAAGGGAAAGACTCCTTCACCTTTTTGCACGGTATCTGAGGCGAGCGATGCAACTCCACTGCAGACTTTTCAGCGGTCTTGACACGGCACTGAAGCACCATTGGCGCTTTTGTTCAGGGCTGGAAGCCTCTAAACTAGAAGAAAGACGGTGAGCCTGTGACAGAGCTCCTTCCCACTGGCTGTCATGCACTGTCGACACCTTGGACTTTGCAACAGGTGTGAATGAGGGGTTGACCACTCATGGGTGGACTCCACCAATCTCCCTTGGGCCTCCAGTATGCCTTCTCCCAGGATTAGGGGAGTATGCCAGGGACCTTTGCCTAGGAGAATCAGCGGGACAGGCAGCAAGCTCATCCACGAACACTTCACTCTTAGGAGTTGAGGAGGAGCGACACTTCTTTATCTCTTACCAAGGACTTTGCACCTTTTCTAGCTTCCTTCCAACAGAATAGACTCCTGGGAGGCGAGGATGTAGCCAAAGGTGCAGACACTTCGGCGTGTAGGAGGAGGAGTAAGAGGGCCACTTGAACTTCCTGGAGAGGCTAGCCTCTTGACTGCACTAGATGACCTGGGAGGAAGCGTACTGAAATGTATCTTCTTGATTGGATCCCCAAGCAACCAGGTTAGGACTGGCTGTCCTTTTCTTGAAGAGTTTAGTAACCCTAGGGCAGGAATTATCCGAGAATGCCTCTTTAAGGGCCGAGAGGTCTGATCCCATTGGGGTCCGAAGAGCTGGAATATGAAGAGACTGAAGATGAACTGCTGCTACTCTCACTGAAGAGCTAAACTCGACCGCCTTGATGAAGACACCATCCTGCGAGATGGTAACATCGATGGATCACTTTCACGTCTCCCTGAAGCTTTCGGAAGGTGAGTCAAACTTACTACTTCCGCTACCAGGACTACAATGCTCGTGGGCAATAATTTCTGACCTTTTAAGCGCCGGACTGTCTTCTAGCCTCAAAGGCGAACTTGCCTTTGCTCAAAAGATTCAGAAAAAGCGAGCAGACTCCTGAAACGCGATCGCGAACAACCACATATCATCACCAACACCAGCACTGGCGTCATCACCGTCCCAGACTGTAAACTTAAGACCCGACTCCATGAAACCGTTCATTTGCGCTTCCATTTGATTTCTGAAAAGAACGAATTCTGATTTATCAGCCTCGAGGCTGGGCAAAAAACATACTGGGAAGCTGGTGAAGAAGAGGGGGAATATGAGAGGGGAAAGAGCAGCGGTCAGAGGAGGGGTAGGAGAGGAGGAAGGAACAGCCGGTGAGGAGGGTGACGCCAATGCTACCACCGAAAAAGATGATAGCCTTCCATTGTTTTGGATCCCAACCAGCTTTATCTGATGGGAACTGTATGTTTGCCAAAACTCCTGACTCCATTCCATACATTCACTGCATGTGTTCTCCTGGGAACACTCTTGACCCCTCATGCTGTACACAAAGAATGGCGATCGAAAGACTAGTTTGGCGGAGCACAAATTCCCTGAAAACTCTGGATCCCGAGAATCACATAGCTACGAATTCCCAGAGCTAGGCTAGCTAGATAAATAAACAGGCAATTGAGTACTTCACAAAGGAGAGACGCCACAACTAAATGCAAGTGACAAAGGAACCCAAACAGTTTGAGGTAGACGGACGTGCGAATGTTCATACTGACCTGGGTTTATGGGTATGTCTCCTGACACTGTTCCGCAAAACAAACAAAGTTTGAAAATTTATATCTAAAGTGTCGATTTTAAAGAGATAAAAGCTTTTGCAGTGTTTTGGTAGTCATTATAATGAAACATGAAATTCCAAGGCTTAATGTTAAAAACCTATCTATCTATTTGCAAAAAGGCT
The DNA here is from genome assembly GCF_040412425.1 of Macrobrachium rosenbergii. NCBI lineage: Eukaryota > Metazoa > Arthropoda > Malacostraca > Decapoda > Palaemonidae > Macrobrachium > Macrobrachium rosenbergii. Next base: position 12,860,442 of record NC_089777.1, on the reverse strand, counting down.
ACCGAAAGCAAAGAATACTTCACCAATTAAGATACAACCAAAAAATAGCAAAGTATTGAGTTGTAAATCCAGCTGCTGCTCACAACCCGAGTTAGAAGCCAGCAGAAACAAATTGAAACTTTCTGCTTAGCTGTTCCTCTTCTTCCCCAAAAGTGGGCGGGGCTAGACACCTACACCAAAACAAAAGAATCACTACCGCGAGTTTCAAATTTTAGCTGCTGATACCAGAAACGTTAGGTATGTAATTACTTGGTAAGTCACTTATATAAAATTCTCTGATTATAACAGGTTCTCCTGATGCTTTAAACAAGTTGATTGTTGTCCCTGATAGTGTCTGAGCCTTACCAGCTGTGATCTGCTTATCAAGTCTCCCAGTCTTTTCAGATGCTGCATCCTCTACTGGTACCTGTTATATTCAATCTCTTCATTTTGTAGGATCGCAAAAGTGCAATAAAAATATACTTTTTTGGTAAAAAAATAAAAACAAAAAAAAATGAAGCATAAATCCTCTTGGGAGAAACATATGACAGAAGCTTGCAAAATACTTTGGCCGGTGCAATTTAACAACTACAGGCAGTCCATGGTTATTGGCGGGGTTCCGTTTCTGAGGGTGTGATAACAACCGAAAATCGGCAATTTTCGGTGCCTTTTTGGTGATTTTGGGGTTATTGGTGCCGAAAATCACCAATTTGCCTTATCAGCGCCTCTGTTAGGTATGCATCGGCACCAATACCCAATTATCGGCGCCGATAAGAGGAAATCGGTGATTTTTGGCAGCAAAAATTGCAGATTTTCATCGCTAGACAAGCCCCATAAAACTGGATTGCTGTTAACCGAGCCCGCCATTAACCAGGGACTGCCTGTACCAACAAATTACAACACTTCTGCTTTTCCTATCCAACAAAAATACATTTATAACTGTACATGAAGTATTTATCACCCTGATGTGTTGAAGAACTGTGTGTCATCCAACAGTGGCTTATTGCCCTACCTATGGCATTAATGTTTCACCATTTAGCATAATTAATACATCTACTGCTTGTCATTAACAAGAATAAACATAATTTCTTGCTTCATAAAACATACTTCAATGGTTGCTCCTAGTTTCTGTCTTGTTTACTTTCTGCCAGAATTCCCATCTTGACCAGACATCTGTCCTTTCTCCATGATTTCCTGGGACTCCCTACTGAGCTTCCTCCCATTATTTCTATGGATTTGACTTTTTGAATGGCTACTTATATTCACAAACCTTTTCAGTTTTTGAAACTTCATAATCACCTTCCAACCTTTACCTTGTCCACCCTCATATTCTTAAAAAACAAGACTGTATAAAAATATAAAGCAAGTTGAGAATTACAAGAGTTCTGGACTATCCATCTAGAACAGTGCCATCAAGTCTAATAAAGCATCCTTCAACTGTCATCAGCCATAGCTATGGCTAAAAATGACAAACACACTGAAATTAAGTTGACTCAGAGGCACAATTATCAAAATTAATAACAATATACTTCATAATGGACAAGTTTCGATTACGCGCTGACCGCATGGGGCGAGCCACAGGCTTCACCCACATTAACTAGTGGTCAATCTCTGATTACCATACTCAACTCTACAGCCCTTTACTCCTCTCACTAAGTAAAACTTTTACATAAATTAATCTATTAAGTAATAAAAAATTATCCAACAAACCATGTCCTGAGACTGCTCTGACGTGAAACATTTCAGATCATTTCCTACAATGTTGGATGCCTATACTCTGCAGACAACTGTTCTTATGAATTCACATTACACATTTGCAGACACAAAAATCAAAATAACAAATCAACAAGTATTACCATTTCTTAGGATAACTATTTTATACAAGTACTTACCACCATGGTCTGAAAAGTTGGCGAGAATCTGCTTGGCAAACTTGAGCCCATTTTTATATTGTTTCTGCTCATAACATTTCTGAAATGGAAGTAAATTCATTAGACTAGACAAGAAAAAGTTAAACCATGCTGACATGTTCATAACCACTGGAATGCAAACAATTACATTCTACTAAGCTTAATTATAGTCCGAGTGAGTGATTTTTACAGTTAAGCTAATCCAAATATAAAAATTAGACATCAAATTGCACAGAAACAAAAAATTTAACTAAAGATTCATAACATCACAGCTTCAACTCAGTAATGACACCTGCTTGCTACATGACTTTTGTGAGGGACCACATTGATATCAACAAATTCTTAATACTGTAAGCATCTTACTTCAGTGAACTTGCTTTTATTGAACAAATTAAAAGCTATATGGGTTGATAGTGTCAGGAATGCGCTTATGTAATTTTGATTGCTAGTCCCTGAAGGCCAAAATAATAATAAAAGTTAAAAAATGAACCTTTAGTCACTTCATTGGCAAGCCAATGGCGTAAGCCTAGCTGACTGTAGTGTAGGAATGAATATTTTGACTCATGCCTGCACTCCAGTCTCACTTACATGCTTTTATTAATCTGTTTTAATCCATTTGATACTCATACAGAGCCTTTAGGTTAGCTGAACTTTCACTCTCCAATGGTCACTATAACATCCATATTTCTACCTATCCTTTGACTGTTCTTTGTTTAATATGGTAAATGATTACTTCCTTTGCAATAACTGTTTATGTTACCAAAGAAGGCAATTCAGAGACCTCCACATGCACCCCGAAGCAAATCCAAATGTAAATAGCTTTCCAAATGCCCTAGAGATCCAGCTCTCTTGAATGTCAGCCCAACAAGTTTAATCCTTGTCTTTCAGCTACAAACTACAGTCTATGTATCTATCAAATACCAAAAAATTATATCTTAACTTTCCTATAAATTACAGCAAAGTTACTTGGATCTTTAATGTTTGCTTTCGTTAAATAATTCAGTAGCGAAACAATTGAAAATTTCTACAATTTGCCTTTAAAATGGTCCCTAAAAATCTGGGCAAGACAACAATACAAGGGTGCTGGTATTTACTAAATTTCTGGCATTATACTAAAACGTTAATAACCATAAAGCATGGATAAAAGTTTAATGACATCTTACTGCTAATATAAATCAAGAACTAAATCCCACGGTTCCCAATTGCTGAGCTTCACAAAACTGTAGCAAACTACAACCAGTAGCCCATATAGCCTAGCCCCTACTACCTTTCCATTTGTTACCTTTTTTTATAATCATCATTTTGAATGTACTATGTATTAAATGAGCAGCATTTTCTAATTCTTACTGCACATTTCATTCTATAGCTTTTCCTAGTATTGTGTATTAAATACCATGGACTCTATTTGTACTGAAGAGTTCATACTGGAGTTCCAATTCATACTATGTAGCTCAGTCTAGTACCTCTTTCCAAAAAAAAAAAAAAAAAAAAAAAAAAAAAAAATACGGTAATACTTTATTTCATGTAAATGTCCTTTCTATCTCTTTCTTGACGCTTAATACCACATGAAAACCAGGAGACAGGCGAAAACATAAGAGCACTGAAATTATATAATTCTTTGTGCATTTTAAATAATCTATTCCACTTGAAATACTCTCACTGTAACAGTAAGCCCTTACCAGCTTTCCATAGCAATATCAATTCTAATTTCTCCTTACACATTAAAGTCTTCAAGAATAAATTTAAAATATTACTGGAGAGAAAATGAGTAAGCACCGAAGTCTTCAAGAATAAATTTAAAACATTACTGGAGAGAAAAAGAATAAACACCAGCATTACGTTACACACTGCCCACATAATTTTCTTCAAATCAGGGGTGTATGTAATAACCCCTAAAATAAGAATGAAAGAGTTATCGATAAACTGATTAAATATAATTCCATATTCAAAATCATACATTTGACAACACTCATTCATCATTGCTCCTGTCTTTCTCTCTCTTTGCAAAAGCATAGTTGTGGTGCATCTGGCTTTCAACTAGATAACCAGCATTCAAATCCTGAACCACCATGGAAAAGATGAATTGGAAGAATCCCTACAATCCACTATGCACCCTTGACCTAAGCAATGAATACTAGTTGTTAGTTAACTGCTGTGGGTCAAATATATGGTGACTGCATTTATGACTCTCAGTTTAAGCTTTAATTATTTCATATTTACACATCACTCCAGCAAAAATCAGACATATAGTAAAGTTTTATTCTACATTGTAATTGCATTCTGGAGTTGAAAATATGATTTTCCTGTTTTAATAAGTGCTCTGAAAGTTTCTGAGATTCATTTCATTCCCAAATGAGTAGTTTAAGACTGGACCACAGTGGGAAAGCAGGGCTTTCAATGTGAGTGAAATGCAAAGATAGATTTACCCTTGTTGAGGGTGGGGGGAAATTTGGACCCACCCCAACCTAACCTTAACTAGGGGACCAGGCCCTTACCTATCCAGTGGGCTTTGACCCCCACCCCTACCTAACCCAAGGCTCTAGGTCCTTACTTTGTCAAGGACAGGCTTCACTTCCTGGACTCTCCCCAACCTAACCTAACCAAGGGTACAATAAAATATCATATATAACAAAGTTGCAACTTACCCGAACTAAGGGTGCCAGATCTTCAGACCTACCACTAACATAATCTTGGTTACCAGGTCCTTCCTTACATTCAATAAACCTTGTCTTAATCACAATCAGAACTTTCAGATGTATCATGGGCATAATGGAATACATCCTTCTATTTCACTGTTTTGTATTTTTCCCAATCCAAAAACCTTGGTTCCCTTCTGTGGTCCCCACAATTGTTAGGGCAAGTTCCTCTAAAATTAAGCCTAGCCTACTAATTTGCTTCTAAAATGAACATCCAAAACGTTCAAAACACACACTATAGCATAGAAAAATTGTACTTTCAATCCCAGACTACAATTATGGTGTACAGTAAAAATTAAAACGCCAAATGTTCAACAGACCTTACCTTCATCAGAATCAGAACTTGGAGAAGTAGGCTATCATGGCAATGTCAAGAATACATCCTTGTTATTTACATCATTTTACTAAAATTAAAAAAAAATCACAGATATGCACCATTTGATTATTAGATAAAGCCACAGTGAAGTTTAAAAAGAAAAGACAGAGTGCCAAATACTTTTGCATTAACAACACATCCTCAGGGTAAAAAGTAAATATCACTGGCACTATAAATTTTTTAAGCTGTTCCTGTGGCTACAGTTAACTCATTTTGTATTTTCCACTACCTAAAAAACCTCAATTTCCCAACGTGTCCCCCCATAATTCTAGAGTAAAAGGATTTCCTCTATCGTTAAACTGCTAATAATATACAGATATGAATGTCAGAAATGTATGATACACTAAAATACAAGAAACAAAAAAATGCAAGAGGCAAGAGTTACATGTCCGCTTGAAAAGTACAATGACTGCGAACTGAAGCCAGTTTTTCCAAAGAATGCATGAATTCCGAAACTGCACTATACTGGTAAAACTTAAAACCTATCAGCTTTCACCTTTGTTCAAGTACCTATATTTTCCACTAATAACTAAAGATGTTATATACACTAGCCAACTTTACCCACACTGCACAAAGAAAAACAAAATCTAGTCAAGAGCACCAACCACATGACCATGGAGACATAAACAAAAAACCAAAGTAAAAACACTTGTTGGTAAATATTTCCCTAACAGTAAATTTGCAATGGACTTTAATATAATTTTCATATTAAGCATATCAAGGAGACTTCAGAACTCTGCAAAACAACTATACATGGTTGTGGCACTAGAGTAAAGTAATACCAAACAATTATATTGACAGGTCACCTTTTATGACCTCTTGGTATTGATAAAAGTTCATGTAAAAAAAAAAAAAAAAAAAAAAAGTGGCATTCTCACAAAAGCTGGATCTGAACACCTTTAGGATTATTACATAAAGAACTAATTTTCTTTTGGTGTCACTTTTGACATTTGAAAGGCACTTGATAAAACATGGCAGAAACTGAAAACTCTAATATTTTACTGATGGATTACCATGCCAAATTTATAAGTGATAAATGGCAAGTGCATGCTTGGTTAGATAACAACATAACTAAGAAACTAACTGTTCTGGTTATTAAAATGCCCTCTGAGGCTGTAAGGGGAAGGGTGGTCAGTACTCAAGGTGGTTCTGTATAAATCACGTATTCTCATTAGGTATCAGATTCTAATTGACACTACCCATTGACACTTTACCCTGTGCAGTTTCTAATGAATTTAGAAGGAACCCATTGGGAAATGTGTACCAGGATGCTTCTGATCATTAACCTGACTAACGCAGTCAAGTGTCATACTGTCGTCAGGGTGTTTCACTGAATTCTGATGTCAAAGGCTGAGCAGATTATATAAAAAAGCCCAATTTTAACAGTCTGTGGGTGGGGTGCAATGCCCTAACCTGGCCAGGGGGGCTTTGCCCCACCCACCCAACAAGTAACACTAATCATTGTTGACAAGGGACATAGCTTTTGTTCAGAGTTGGGCAAACTACCCCAGCCTAATTTTAACTATCTGTCCAACTAAAAGTCAATAATTGTCCATCTGTGCACATTTTTAGGTGGACACCAAGAAGCAAATAGAATCTCAAAACCCAAGCCTTGCTTTCGCATATTGTAAAAGGGCTGTCATGGTCATCCATTAGTTGCCTAAGCATGATGTGCCTAACAACCTAATTTGTATTTTGTTGGGCAACTGTAGCCTATTCCTTCGCCTTACGATAAATTTGTCTGGCATGTGGATTCGGCTGCTCAGCTTAAAAGCAATAACAATGAAAATTATATTTTTCTAATAATCTCTAGTACCTATATGAATAATTAGTTGGTGCATTCCCTAGCTTCATCAGACTAAGAGGACAGGTCAATTAATTTTTATATTGTGATATCTGGCAGATAACTGCATAAACTGGGTCCTTGGCTCAGTCAAGTTAGACGTCAAGATGCTTTAGTCAGGCACTTGCTTCCAAGATGAATTTGAATACTAGATTAGGTTATGTTGCGGGTGGATAAGGTTAGGCTGTACCCCGACAGTTACAACCAAATCCCGTCAGAGCAAAGTGTAACCAAATACTACGCTTCATCTAGGCATAGTAAATAGGGCTAGGCCCGAAAATCTAGGCGACTGGTTTGAGATACCTTAGGCTACGGCAAGGTACTTTATACAAGAGGTAGGCTAGGGCAGACTGAATAATCCAATTTTAAATCATCGTCGTGGTGGGTCAGTCACTCCCTAAATGTAAAGAGCCCATGACATGGGAGGAAAATGCCCGTATTCACGAGGGCATCGCCGAGAGGCCCGACTTTCCGCGACTTCGGCAGCAGAAGATGCCGAGGTCTCCCGCAGCCGAGCACGAGCACGCATCTGCCCAGCAACCGACTCGAGGATGACCAGACCTGCCCTACAAAGTCGTGTCAAAGCATAGGATCGGTAGGGTAGTCGGAGGACGTCCCTGCACCGGCTGAATGGTGGGGCATCAATCATATAAACTTTGAGATTTGTTTTGGCTGCAGCAGGAGGGGATCCCGAGTCGACCATGCCTGGTATATACTCACCAATATCCGCTTAAATAGCGCATTTTCCTTAGGCGGCAGCTGTTGCTTTTTTGGGTCCATCTTCTTTTATCTCTCACTGAGGCTAATGATGGAAATAATGGCCTCAGGGTGGATAAATAAAGCCAAAATAACGGAAATATCCCGCGTGGACCGGGCAAGATGGCGGGTGTCGGAGATGACGTTGAGGAAGTGACGTCATCGTAAACAAATATGGCTGACTATTAGGTTCTCTTCTTTGTATTGGAATTGGGACTTGGGGCGAATCAATCAAATCTTATGTTAAGAGTTAATGTAACTTTAATTGCTGAATGGCAAGCCTATTCGCTAACTTCAATAAGGATTAAAATAACGTTATGATAAGCTTATGAAATGTTATCACCATTTTTACTCAGTGTTTAATATATTTATTTTACTTCAGTTGTAAGTTTACCCATCCACTGAACTTGCAACATACCTTTGGGAATCTAGTGCGAATAACAACAGGTCACACTTAAGCTCGGAAACCTTGCGAGGTGAGAATGATTAATATGATTATGATTAAGAACGCCTTAGTTAAAAAGCTATGCCTTAGTCGTATATTTTGACAATTTGTTTCCAAAATATCGAAGAGCATGAATTTATTCAAGTTTATTCTCTTTCGTGGTGTGAAAAGTAGATGAGCCTTGAAATTCGTTTTTGATACAAGATAAAGAAGAAGTATAGTGTGTATTTGTATTAATTACAGTTCAACATAGCCGTCTGACATTTTGAACAGGGGTAAGTTATTCCGTAACAATAATTACGACTGAAATAAAAGTTTTAGTGAAGTTATAAGCTAAATCTAAACGCACTCTAATAAAAGTGGGCTTCTGAGGTTCACTGTGATAAAATAAACACCATTTCATTCGGAGACAACTTATTCCTATTCGCCTAACGTAATGGAAAAAGAAAACATAGCCACATTATTATTATTATTATTATTATTATTATTATTATTATTATTATTATTATTATTATTATTATTATTATTACAATACATGGAACAAACCTAGAAGTCCTTCAACTTGCAAAGAAATCTGCTATAGGAGAGAAACGCCACATGTAAAGAAATTAAACTCTGAACAGGTAGAATAATAAGTAGATGGATAAATAAAATAAAAAGAGATAAATAAATAACGTATATACCAACATAAACTATGCCAAAAGATTTCCCGTTTGGCCATGCTTCATAACTTATTGTAACAAAGAGCTTTAGAGCGTCAGGCTGCGCAGTTCTGATGAAATGACACAATGTCTTGCTGCCAGTTAACTTACCGTAGGTCTTCTGTTCTCTTTACTGTAAAACTGACATACGTCGTGTCAGCATTTATTTGTTTGTTTGTTTATTCGTCATAATATTTGTTTCATTACTGTTTGTTAATCTCTAATTCCTGTTGCTGGTGGTATTGGTGTTTAGTTTCGGTTTCATAAAATTTGATGCTTTAGGGATACCGAATCATTATAGTATGAAGCTGCTAGCCTCTGGTAATTTGTAATTATACCAGTGAGCAGAACATAAAGTAGTGATGGAGAAACATAGCAAAATGTCAATAAATAATATTTTTACTACAGCGCATATTTTACCCGTGTATAATGCAAGTAGTAGTGAAGCTGCTCTTTGCAACGGCTCCATGCCTGCTTGGTTGCGCGCGTGTCTGAAATTGCACCTGTGCTTATTTCACAGTTCTGATTCCAAAGCACCCTAGCTATTTCTTCGGTTTTTTCCTTCGCTGCTGAGGTGCAAAAAGAGGAGTGTTGGATATGGTTAGTTCTTTATCTTCCTACTAAGGTAGGCTCATGAGTAGCATGAGTCTTGAAATGGAGAGGCAAATCCACAGTTATGCATGTATACATCGTGCTTACCCCATACAAAAATGGGAATAAAAGCACGTTAAAAGAAGAAGAAGAAGACAGTTATTTATCTCTACATAGAGCTTTCATGAATCTGTTCGATTCCCGGAAGCTTTCTGTGGAGATTTATTTTCAAATATATGTACCCATACATAACTGTGGATTTGCTTCTCCATTCTCATATTTCATATGAGGGACTTGTTTAATAAGCAATGTCCTAAATCTTCATTTTCCCATATCATAATGAGAATTTAATAAATTTACTTTCACATCTATTTATCTGCGTAAAGCGGTAATCGAAGGCGTTCAACATCCCACTCGTGTCAGTTATGTTTTGCTTATTTGTAGAAAGTCAGTATGCTGCTGTTTGCAATTGTTATGCCATCCAGATGTCACTGTTACATTCAGTTGCTTTATGACGTATGGTGGACACGTGACCAATTTGTATTCTAGGGCCTTGGGCTTTCCATGGCTTTCCACAGGGTACACTCAAGTGCCTGTTTCATACCACATCAAATATATTTGTAATTTGCTCGTTATCATTACATATTACACATATTCATTTTATTTATTGTTACTTGCTTTAATAATAATCAGTAAAATCAAAGCTTTTTTGTATTTGCTTTATAAGGCATCTACTTAATTCTTGGCCCCTTTACTGCTTAAGCCTTTTCATTTTACCCTTTTTCCCATATTTTACATGAGGGAATTCTATTCTTTGGAGGCTTGTAATGCCGGTACATGGAATTTTGCGTATTTTTTAAAGAATGTGTGCTGTTATGAACGCTGATCAAGATATTCAGTGTAATAATGATATGATCTTGATCTGTTCTGCTCTACGGATCATGAGTTTTCCTCATCGTCAAATCAGGCTTCCTTTTAAGTATAATATGTTTCATTCAAGTGTGTGAGATAGAATGAACCCATCAATTTTTGAACCCTGTGTCTGCTTCGTCCAGTATTTCCATCGTCAAGCAAGTTGCACGCGAGAATAAACATATAGTTCAACCACGGTATCCTCTGCATGAAGAAATTTGTTACACTGGATTCATCATGCCATGTTTAGACGAAGAACGCTCCTATATTCCCATGGACTGATTTGCTATTGTGTGTGTTTTGTACCTCTCTGTTAGCTCTTTCTACTTACCAACTCAAATGCTGGAAATATTTCGACAATGCCTATTGTGGCTTTTTCATTTAAAGTAATTCTGGATGTAATGGTTACCAAGCCTTCTTTTTCGTGTGGCAACACCTGATTCTAGTCCACGCCATTGTCTTTAAAGTGTCTCTGTTTTGTTTCTTTTCCATACTCATTAAACTTGCGATAAGAATCGATTGTTATTATATTTGCTGTTGCCTATACCAAGAAGCAATCGTAATTATCTTGGGACTCTTTGCTATTATGTCAACAACAAGATTATCTAATTTTCGTACAAACTTAGGCTCAAATTCAGTTTTTCAGTGAACTCCATTATCAAATCAGATTTGATCACTTCCACAAATGTATTTGTTACAAAATAAAATTTATATTTTTTCATCCGGTCAACAGCATTATCAAAATAGCTGAGATAAATACAAAGAGCATTTATGAGTATTTATGTTGCTGTACTCCAGTGGGTAAGTTTTTCCCTGTCTGCCCCATATAATTCTTTCCAAAACCTCTACATAAAATGATAAGAAATACCCATTAGGTGAAAGGGCGGCTTATTTTACAAATATATTCTCAAGACTATTTGACGTTAAAGCATCTCAAACAACTTTTGTAATAAAGATATTTGTGGTCGAATAAAGCTATAACATTATGATGTGTTTAGCCCATAAAGGTCTCTGGCCATTAAAATTTTCTCCAATTTATATTCTGTCAGTGTGTCTAAAAACTCTAGACTGAAATTCTTAATATTCTTAAAACCGTGAAAAAGGAATGATTTAACATAACTGTGATTCTCAGAGGATAATTGATATGAGAACATATATTTATTGGTTTTTATATACACTTTTATATATACTCTTTGTTGTATCTGTCGACTTATGCATCTAGATGTACATCATTGAGCCTTATGCCTCTTTAACCGTAAGTTGAGGTCACGTGCAATGAATATGTCTAGAAAACCAGCAATATTAGGCAAAATGCAGAAATTGTTATCTACATAGCAAATCCATAATGCCCCTTCATGCGAGAGACTGTGAGTAAATAACAGATAACACAGGAGGATATAAATAATAAAGTATGTACAAGAGTGTGGATGGTAGTGGACATCATATTCTCAAGAGGAAAATCCCCCATTCAGATCTAGAATAATTCTTACATGTCTCAGTCCATAGTTTCACAAGGATCTTGTTAGAGGCGTTTAATGATACGGAAGGTTCAAAAGCAGAGATTCTTTATTTCCAAACTTTCAGAGACTAGTCTCATTCCTTGACGATGGAGGCAGACTGGCCTCTGAAAGCTTGGAAATAAAGAATCTCCGCTTTTGAATCTTCTGTGTCATTTAGGTCCTCTGTGAAAGTAATAACTTTTTATGCAATGAATGTGTTTTTTTGGAGTGTGTATATATATATTTATATATATATATATATATATATATATATATATATATATATATATATATATATATATATATATGTGTGTGTGTGTGTGTGTGTGTGTGTGTGTGTGTGTGTATGTCTTTGTTTTCCGCGTGACTTTTTTTTATACTGCCAAATATTAAGCCACAAATACCCCTTCAAGTCGAATTTACTTTACCTTGGGAATAACTTGAACCCAGAAGGAATTTTAAGTGACAAGTGTATCTGGCTAGACGCACTTATCACATATCGCTTTAAAACCCCCTGGGTTTAAGTTATTCCCGAAGTAAAGGAAAGTCTATATGAAGGGCATTTATGGCTTAATATATGAGCATGCAATGTCATCAAACTTTGCGCAACAATGCAGTGTCATCAAACTCTTACACACAAACATAAAATCTACTGCTCATCAGTGCAGTAACCTGCGAGCCTTTCGCCTTGATGTTCTATTGTGGGATTGTTGTTTTGGGCCACCGAATGTTGAATCGTCTGCTCACGCTCCTCTTATATCTGCTAGGTGTTGTTGTGCATATCTACTTCGAAGATATTATTTATTTATTTATTTTGTTGGAAGAGAAAATCTGGTGTCCTGATTCCGTCTCTCGATGAAAAAATATGATCCTTTGGTGACTAATTCTGGAAAACATCTAGAGGTCCAATCTTCTTCTTCTCTTCTTTTCAGAGACCTGTAGTTCACCCGGTCAGCAACTCCAAGTTTCACTCGTTTTCATCCAAGACGAAAGGTGGCCTCACTGTCGCTTTTGGTGGAGGTAGTATTTTGGCTGTTGTTCTGTTGAATTCAAGAAGATTGTCTTTCCTTCTTTTTTTGTTTGGTCTTCTACGGAGCACAAGCCAGGAAGTGCTTTCCCATAGTTCCTGTGGAGATCAGTAAATCTTGAACTGCACTGTTGCTTCCCCCAACAAGCTAACATCGGAATTTCGTCCCTACTTCTGTTTTCCGTGACTCTTCTAACCTTTCATCTTTCAAGAGAAATAACATTCAGTTATTTCAAACTTTAGTTCTATTTTTCGTGATATATACACACATACTGCGCGTGTGTGTGTGTGTGCATGTGTACTTCTGTATTTATGTATATTAACAGCAGATCATAGTCCACTGGGAACACGGAAGAAAACAAAGCGTTCTAGAGAGCAAAGGAAGCAAACAGGATCCCTTTCGTAAATCTCTTCTACATTAGTGACCCATTTAATTCCTCCAGACCATTTTTTTGTTCTGTCTAATTGAACTGTCATTACGACGGGCAAATGGCCTGGTTTACAGTCTTCCTCTGCCTCTCTTTCTCTCTCAGGTGACTTCGTGTGTTCGAATTTCAGGACAGACTCCATGAAAATGCAAGCAGCAAACACCTCGCGTGATGGGTGATGTACGACTTGACATGGGAGAGCAAACAATGGACGCCCGAGCTGACACCTGGTGGCATTAACGGATAATAGGACATTCGAGGTGCAAGGAAAAATGCTTGTGATCCGTTACAGCGTAAAAGCAATATTAAAGACGAACTTTCATTCAGCAACTTTAGCTCATTACTATCGCGGCAGAGTATTTGGGGCAACCGTTTTCGTTTGACAACAGGAACATACTAATGTGAGCATGAAATGCGTCGTATGAGCTTTTTTTGGTTGAGTCACCAGCAGGGTAAAGCGATATACAATTTTCTTGAATAAATTTTCATTATTTCCAAATTTAGACTTTAAAAAAATAATCAGATTCCCAGTGAGAAGCTAATAATGTGTAAGAAGTATACCCTAGTTTAACCAGAGACCACTGGGCTGATTAACAGCTCTCCTAGGGCTGGCCCGAAGGGTTAGATTTATTTTACGTGGCTAAGAACCAATTGGTTACCTAGCAACGGGACCTACAGCTTATTATGGAATCCGAACCACATTATAGCGAGAAATGAATTTCTATCACCAGGGATAAATTCCTCTCATTCTTCATTGGCCGGTCGGAGATTCGAACTCGCGGCCAGCAGAGTGCTAGCTGAGAACGGCACCCAGTCTCCCAACGAGGAACTAATAATGCGTAGTATATAATAACGAGAAGCATACATTCGTGAATGAGTTCCCTGTGCAGAAAACTTCCACACAATTAGCAGCTTCATGCATTTGCAAAGAAGGTTCAGCAGGAGCATGTCGAACCCCCTAAACACTGTGCATCGTTCAAATCTATCCTGGACCCGCTCCGACATTTCCTGGTTATCAAGGTTCTGCCTTTTTAATACCTTTGTCAACAACAGTCAACTAGTGCTCTCAAGGTCATCCTCTCCTTCCCAAGCCTAGCTTCTTATCACTACATTATTGTCCTCCATTCTCTCTGCATTATTAGACCATCTCAAAACACTCTGGGCCATACTTCAACGGTTTCAGGCTCCATTCTTTTATTTACTTTTAACGTCCGCACTTTTTTGCTAACAGTTTTGTGACTAATCGCTTCTCCAGGGAGACAAAATCAAGAACATTTTTGCTACTCGATTTCCTTCTTGAAGGGGTCTCTAGTTGGTAGCAAAGCAGTTTGGAATAAACGCTGATTAAGCCATAAAGAAAAGTTGGCTCAACGATAGGCCTATATACACACATTCCCACTTTCCTTCCAAACAGTTTTCCTCCTAGTATTTTGCACACATCCTGCTACCTTCTTTTTTTTCTTTGCTTCCCCTGCTTCCTCTTTTATGCCACCTGTACGAATTATATTTACTCCCTAAATACCTCTACAAATTAACCGTTTCCATTCCTCGACCATCCGTATCAGACTTTATTGCTTCACCTTCCTGGTTTCTTTTGATCTCCCTTATCCTTTTCTTGCTCATAATTACTCTCTACTTTTAGTTTTCTGTAAAAGAAAACTATTATAGAGATGGCTATTTGTCTGTACGTCTGCACTTTTTCTGTCCGGCCTCAGATCTTAAAAACTACTGAGGCTAGAGGGCTGCAAATTGGTATGTCGATCATCCACCCTCCAATAATCTAAACATGCCAAATTGCAGCCCTCTAGCCTGGTTAGTTTTTGTTAGTTAGCCATGATCGTGCGTCTGGCAACACTGGAAGACAGGCCACCACTGGCCCATGGCTGAAAATTTCATGGGACGCAACTCATACAGCATTTACGCTGTACAGAAAGCTCGACTGAGCCAAAGAAACTTCGGTGCATTTTTTACTTTTTCATCTTACAAACGCTTTCAGTCTTTTACTAGCTTCTGTAGTTTCTCTTCGTTATCCCCGATCACTAGTGCACCATCTGCAAAAACCATTCATGATTCATTCTTTTATCCCACAACTGTACACCTGCCTACTGTAATCTCTTTAACTCCTCACATCACTCCACCTATCAAGATGTTAAACGGCAATAGAAACATAATAATACACCCTTGTCTCAGAACAACTTTAATGTTTGCCAGATACTGCTCCTTCCCCTTTAGTTTCAAACTTTCCACATAGCGAACACTTGATCCACACGCCTTCTTCCTTATCTAAGCCTTCACTGTTCTTCTCCTACCATTTTGTCTGTCATCTGTCCATACAATCAATAAAAGCCTACCTTTTGTACACATATACAAAGATATGGTTGGGATCTTAAATACCTCCTACAAGAACTCTGGCTAATTTTTTTTTTTCCATCACTCTTCACGAAAATTGTCTTACCTTCAGCTCCAGGAGATCAATGAGTTTTTTCTGCACCATAAAAATTTTTATTGCTTATTTTACGACAGCTATGAAGACAGTGTTATCCTATTGTACATTTTTTGGCCATAATCTAGGTAAAGGAAGCGCCTCTCCGTCCGGAAGTGATTTTTGAGTACGGAACAAACTTATTTCTAATAGATACAGGTACATTTGAGATATCATCCACGAGCGTAAAGAATTATACGTAAAATACATTATTTATTAAGGCATATTCTTCATGCAGTATAAGACACTCAACGAGAGGAGACTACTAATACTACTAATCTTTTTGTAACCCACTTTTGTATCACGCTTCACTGCTACACAGAACTTGGGTAAACAAGCGTTCTGAATATGTACTAATGTTCGAACGTAACCTCCTGCTCAATGTACAAAGCAAAGTGCTTTGTTCTCGTGCGTGGATACGCCCTCTAATCCCGACATCAGTATAAAAATAAATGTCTTTAATTCCTTTCCACGACAAACACACAAAACAAAGTAAAATCGAGTCCACCGCTACACCATACGAAAGACAAAACTATTCACACGTCTCTTCTGGGATGCAAGTGAGTCACGCACACTACCCCAAACCCGAGATATTTCTCAGCTAACATCACTGACGAAACACACAGAGTTGGGCACATTCTCAGAGGGCCCGGGGTATTCACGGCAGTGCCGCAGCTGTCCTAACGGCATCCTGATAAGAGGGCAAATCTGGGTCATGCTTCTCGTCTACAGCAACAACTGAAATCGCTACGCCACTTTCCAAGAAGGTATTGTCGAGAAGAGGCTCATTTTCCACCTCGACGGAGGAGTCACTCGTCGAGATCCGATGGTGGCTAGGTTCTGGCGGGAAAAAATGTGTGTTGTCCAGGGAAATCGTGGCTACCGGGTCGCAGAATCGATAAGCGGGTCGCAGTTTATCCGAAATTGTGGCCGGTTTGGTGCTAGCAATCGACGCCTTCGCAGGAGGCTTCTCAGAGTACAGGGCACTGTAGGGTGGAGGCTCTGCCATGACCTTCTCGTACTTCGGGGGTGGATCCGAGCTCGTCCCAACCTGAAATGAATGAGAAAATTAAATAGTAAAATTAAAAATGGTTTAGTACATACAGTGGCGTAGCTGGCATTCCATAAGTGTGGGGGGCCTTGGTGGGGCCAAGATATTTGTTGGGAGGGGTCAAAGAAAATTACACAAAACTAATGTACCAATTCTGTAATTAGTAAAATATACTATTCTCGAATGCATATATCCATGTAAATGAAGAAAAATAATAGTATTAGTAAACCTGTATTTGAAATGATAGAGCTCAATTTTCAATTAATTTTCAACTCTTACTATATGCAAATGTATCAATTACTATAAATGTAAATTTCCTCAACCTTATATTCAACACTAGCCTAATTTCTATTATCAAGTTTTAATTTTCAACTATAGTATAGTAATACCCTTGCCATGTAAATAGATCAAAATAGCGCATATCATCAATAACACAAAAGACTTATGACCCTCCAAAATCTCTTCAAAATTTCAACGTATCCCATTCCCTCTTCTTCATCTCCTCTCCCTGGAAATTAACTCTAAGCAGCAATAGCAAATTGCATTGCACTTATTCAAAACTGTATCTATAGTTTCAATCACTTTATACTCATACATAAGCTGATAACATCAAGTTGGATTAAAATATAATGAACAAACATGTCATTTGTGTTTAAAACCTGTAAATGTAATTCTGCTTTTGACCCTCAAAGAGTTAAAGTTAGCTGCAGAGGGAATTTCTACTGGGGGCCCGGTGGGGGGTGGGCCAAGCATCCGTCTGGCGGGGTCCGGCAACCCCCTGGCCACCCCCATAGCGACACCACTGAGTACATAAGGGAAAAAAGGATACAAACAAATAACAGAAAATAACTGATACAATTTTCTTGTTTATTAATTTGTGAATAGTTTGAGTTGTGCACAATGAACTCTATTTAAACTGTAAATAGTTCAGAATCAAGTAAGATTTTGTTTTGTATTGCGGAATAGCCAGACTTCATCGATGATCTGAATGATTAAAATCATGATTACTTGCACATGAAATCTAAAGGCTCATACATGGCGAAGAATTAATCTTTTACCGAAGGAAAATGTGTCTATCAAAATTTCAACATGTTTCAGTGGTTAAACAAACGATGACGCCAACGAAATAGAAAATTGCTCGGTAAAAATATTTAGCAAGTACCGGTGAAATTTCCACCTTCGTCTTTGCTATACAGTATATATTGAATGGTAAACATAACAAAAACAAGTAAAAATTGCGCCGAAGTTTCTTCGGCGCAATCGAGTGGCCGGTGGTGGCCTGTGTTGTTGACACCAATAGCGGTGCCAGATGCACGATTCATGGCTAACCTTAAATAAAATCAAAACTACCGATGCTAGAGGGCTTCAATTTGGTATGTTTGATGATTGGAGGGTGGATGATCAACTTACCAATTTGCAGCCCTCTAGCCTCAGTAGTTTTTAAGATCTGGGGGCGGACAGAAAAAAAGCGGACGGACGGACAAACAGCCATCTCAACAGTTTTCTTTAACAGAAAACTAAAACCTGATCCTGAACTCGCTCTAAATGACTTGCCAGAAAGTGATTGTTGCCATACCAAATGAGAAACATGACCAAAATAATCTTGAACTCCCAACTACAAAAACATGAAAAAACTTCAATCCCGAACTCCACATTTGATGAGAAACATGAAAAAAGTAATCACAAACTATGTATGGAATAAGAAACGCGAAAAAACATTATTCTGAACTCTGCGTGGAATCAGCAACATGACAAAAATTCATTCTTGAACTCTAAATCAATTGTGAAACACGTAATACAGTCCTGAATTAAATTTTAAATAACAAACACGACATAAGTAATAATTCCAAATTACAAGAAAAACATGTCAGCAAAGTAATCAAGAACTCCAAATCAAATTATTAACATAACAAAAACGTAATCTAACTCAATATCAAATTAGAAACATGACAAAACTGTAATCCTACTCAAAAAGAAACGAGAAACATGACGAAAATTATTCCTTGACACAAAATTAGATAAAAAAAGAAAACACGAACGTGATACTCTGAGCCCCACATTAAATTAGAATTGTGATAAAAAAAACATAATACTGAACGCCATGTTAATGAGGAACACGACAAATGCAAGACTCGAGTGCACCCAGTAGAAAGCATACTTCCACAAAGGCCATTATCACGGAATAAATCACCACGTACTCGTGTGTCTATTATTTTATTATTTACGAATGTTTTAATTTTATTATTGTTAATTCCCTGGTACAAAATCTATGGAGCTGAAACTCCGGTTTTCATTCGTCCATAAAGCAATACCAATACATACACGGAATTCAGGCGACATAATCAAATCCTCATTGACACCCACCGAAAACTATTAATCTACCGAGGTTCAGCAAAAGAGTGTTTACCACAACTAGTACAAACTCCTAAGAACACAAATCTTTTATCACCTACGTCTGTGTGTATGTCTATTTAAAAAATGAAAAAAGAAAAAATGCTTCGATAAAGGACTTGAATGAAATTTGGCGGAAACATTCACTGGGTAACGCATGTAGGAAGCAGAGAATAACAACATTAGCGAAGACCTTGGGAAGAATTATAAGACCCTTGAGGTGGATTTAAAGTTTTACCAAAACCATCAAAGGCACGTAATAATTGCTTCGTAGATTACAATCTGAAGGGGGAAATAAACGTTGATTTTCTCAGTACATGTGTGCATCTTCACTAACAAACACAAAACACTAAAAGGTGACCAATGAAATGTTAAGACACGGTACAAGAAAGTCAACATAAAATGGGGTGATTCATATGTACAGTATGGCGTATGTGCAGCACCTTGCTCATATAACATACCTGTCCTGTTTCCCTTCGGCTGTGACTAATCTTGATAAGTTGTGTGACATACCATCCCAGCGCTGGCACAAGTAGGACTATAATCAGGGGTCCTCCTCTGTTTAATACCTCGAAGTACCATAACAAAACCACAGACAACATGGACGGCATCAACGCCAAGAGTGACAAGAGACTCACTCTCAACCAAGGTTGCCACATATCTGCCGCAGCTTGTAACAACAACCACTGTTTGAGAAAAACTCAACTTCACTTGCCTAAGTACGACTGCGGTTTGCCGTTACAGGATGGCAACACTTCTGAGACGACGTATCAGTCTCGTGTCATGTGGTACACAGGCACGCACGCACATACTGTACATACACGTTTATAGTCCACCCACACGGTCTATCGCATAAACAAACCGACGTCTGTGTAACTCCTGAGTGTAGGAGAAGTCGGGGAACGTTTGCTCCTCGCTTGCGTCCGGTATCCGAATCTGGCGTGAAAAAGACATCATAATTTCAGCTGGACGACTTTGCTTTTCGTACAATGTATAACTCGCACTTTGATTTAAGTAAGTTTATCGGTTTCTTTGCGTAAGAAAAACTAGAAACGTCAAAGGAAAAGTAGGTGCAAATAACAAGAGGGAGACGATGAATGCTTTTAGAATTTTAATGAAAAAATAGGAATTAAACAGTTATCAAGGCATTGTGTCTTGACAACAGAATGCTCTTCTAAATAAGAATATGTCATACTAAGGTAAGTACTTTCGGTAATTAGATCATAGTCACGCAAAAAAAAAGAATAAATCAGAACAAGGAAAACATCGTAAAACTCAGGAAAAGAGATAAGTATTATCATTGAGGTGTTATCGCATAACACAGATAACGAAATGATAATATGAAATGGCACATTTGCTGACTGTTTCCATCCGAAAAGTATGGAACTCATTTGAGATGTTCATTATTTCTGCGGCCTAACGGCTCCATTTTTTTTTCGAAATGCCCTTAAGAGTTGCAGAGAAAAGTAAATGAGGCAATAATTTTAGGTGATATTCATCGACGAAGGAAATTATGCTACGAAACCAAACTTGTTCGATCACACATGAATTACTCGTCATCTCACTTTCCGCAGAGGTGAGGTCGATACATATCAACAGGAACGTGTTGGCTTATTCAATTCATACACATACCTACGTACTTACAAAGAGAGAGAGAGAGAAAAAAAGAGAAAATTCTCGCCCTATCTTCTTTATCAGAGATCGTTGCAGGCTTAATTGGAGAAAGATTGAGCCCAGATAACGTAATTAGGAGCTAAAGGTTTCGTTTATCCGATTAGATTAAATTAACGGAACCAAGCACTGCTTTAAATGGCATGCAAGGACACCGCTTCCTCCTTTGCGAAAATTCTGAAGGATCTCTCTCTCTCTCTCTCTCTCTCTCTCTCTCTCTCTGTATATGTGTATATATATATATATATATATATATATATATATATATATATGTGTGTGTGTGTGTGTGTGTGTGTGTGTGTGTGTGTGTGTGTGTGTGTGTGTGCAGAGGTTGCCTAGAAAAAACCAAAGAGGATAGAATTTACGCTGTAAAATGTATTCTGTTTGTTTTTATAGGCAACCTTCATTAGCTGGAATTGTGTGTGCATATGTGTGTGTAAAGGCTCAAATACCCCTTGATATCGAATTAATTCTACATTTAGAATAACCATCACCCGAACGAAATTATTTATAACTTATATGATAAATTCATTTACCATGACCAATTGTATTAGAACTATTCCTTCTGAGTTTATTAGGGTCTGCATTAGTACAAAGTAGATGGAACAGCAAATGGTGGACGTAATGTCAAAGAGTGGCTGGAGGTATATTTGATCATTATTTTGATTGAAGCAAAAGTTAATGCAGTTGGAAGTTTAACCTGGAGACGAACCAGTGCAAATGCACTGTTAGGCTAAGAAGGAATTCAGGAGAACACAGGGAGAAAATGGATGAAAACTGACCTTGGGGTAAAGGCTCATAAGGTCAAGGAATAGATGAAGAATGTGTAGAATTCCAGCAGGGAGATTTGTGGTGTTGGGAAGGTGAGAAGAGGGATTAAAAGCAGATTATTTGAAATGCGTTTACAAGACAGAAGGGAAGATCATGGAGGAGGGATAAGGTTGTTAAGAAGAAGGTAAAGGAGGAAAACAAAGCATGAAAAAAATTGGAGGGGCAGTAGAAGGTGAGTGAGGTCTTTTAGGCAAATAAGATGTTGTTCTACAAGAATAAATAAAGGTGATGAGCAAAGGCTGTCTGAAGATAAAGCAGTTATTAGACGACGGAGTAAATATTTTGAAGATTTGCTGAACCTGGAAAATGGAGGAGAGGCAGAGCTGAATGATGCAAGAATGGAAAAAAGAAATGCAATGATGTGAATTCTTTGGGAAGTGACTGTTCAGTATGTGACTGAGTGGCCGACTGGTGTGTGTAAGGTACACCTGGACGAGGAAAAAGTTCCAAACGAATGTTTGAGAGGAATAATAATTGTTTCTTTATTTAAGAGTAAAATTGATAGATGAAAATGTAAGACTTATGGGGAAATAATGTTTTTTTTTTTTTAATTTATCTGTGAAGTTGTATGGTAGGGTTCTCACTGAGAAAGTAAGAAAGATGACAGAAGGGTTAATGGGGAAGAACAGCGTGAGTTTAGACAAGGAAGAGGGTGTGGGAATAGAATGTTTGTTATGGAGCAGCCGTGTGAGAAGTTTGAAAGTTAAGGAAAAAGGTTTTATGTAATGTAGACGGACCTAGATGAAGTTCAAAATAAAATCGATTGTGAGGCAATGCAGAGGGTGTTGAGGATGTGCGGTATAAAAGATTAATTTCATAAAGGGATGACGAAGATTATATCATTAGAGCACAGAAGCAGTAACCTGGAACGTGAGGATTCACTGGTCTCCAACCTCTCACTTCTTCCTAATGAACACCATACTCTTTGGAAGCTTGAATTTCAAGTCAATGGCCTCTGTGGGCTTGTTCCATAAGAATGGGTTTCATCTTCTGAATAATAATAATAATAATAATAATAATAATAATAATAATAATAATAATAATAATAAGTGACAGCTACAGCAAAGACATTATCTTTCAATTGTGCCTACCTAGGCAGAGGCTAGAATTGCTATTTATACCGACAGCCTATATAGACCAGTTTGGATGATACAAATGCATAGCACAAACCACACGCTACCGGTTGTTGGGCTACGTATAGCCTAGTAATTGTCATGAATATATGGTAACCTCCAATAAACAAGTAAAAAATGCGCTGAAGTTTCTTCAGTATAATTGAGTTTTCTGTATGAGCCGCGGCCCATGAAGCTTTCAGCCACGGCCCAGTGGTGGCATGTCCTATAACGTTGCCAGACTCACGATTATGGCTAACTTTGACCTTAAATAAAATAAAAACTACCGTGGCTAGAGGGCTGCAATTTAGTATGTTTGATGATTGGAGGGTGGATGATCAACATCCCAGTTTGCAGCCCTCTAGCTTCAGTAGTTTCTAAGATCTGAGGGCGGACAGAAAAAGTGCGGACAGAAAAGTGCGGACGGACAGACAAAGTCATCTCAATAGTTTTCTTTTACAAAAAACTAAAAAGAAAAAAATGACATAGATAGAAAAACAATATATAAAACTGAAAACAATGTAAAAGAAATAATTTTTTGTAGTATTCTCAGTAATATTTAACATATGTATTCGCAAACTCGGTAACCCTTCTTGTATCTATTTATAGTTTTCCTTCCCTTCACTTCTTCTTCATGAAGTTTACTCTTTATTCTACATTTACATTAATGTGACTTTCATTAGACCAGCTATCGTTTTCTTACTAATAGACTTTTTATCCAATTTTTAACACAAGGACTATAGCACTTTGTTGTGCCTCTCCCAAGTTTATGCTGCGTCGCATTTTTCGTTACAATAAAATTAGTCAGTGCTTATTGATGACTTCCAGCAACCTCCAGTTTCAATATTTTTCCGTTTTCTCATAAAATTTAAACGCCCATTTCATTTTATTCTGCCTGTGACCAGATTTTGGAATGGTCTTCTTAGGGGGTGTAGTTGAACTGTTGAAACTTCAGGTGTTCAAACAAGGCGCATTTTTAACAGGTGCACATGTGTCACTTTTGCGAGGTTAATTTCTGGTTTGTTTATTTGTTATTTCTCAAATATTTTATCCTCCTGTATTTCTTCTTCCGTATTGGGCCATTACTGGGCCTTCAGGCTGGTAGCATTCTGCTTTTCGAACAGGGGTTGCAGGAATAATAATAATAATAATAATAATAATAATAATAATAATAATAATAATAATAATAATAATAATAATAATAATACATATCCCATGATTATTAACGCTTGTATTGTATCTTTTTTTCGCAGCCACTCTATTCCCTTGCTTCCACATTTAGACAGCATAAATATAATAGAACATTCTTACCATTTAACTTAACTCATCTCTTATACGTGCGGTTCAAACTTGGTTCAAACCAACAATTATAACCGTACCCTGATACCCTCCAAGGTGTTGACCTTGAAAATGAGAGGGGTGTCACAGATAAAATAATATTTCAACCATGAAGTTCGATATATAACATAAATTAATAAATAAATTATATTGAAAAATACTATAAAATGAACTAAGGTTAATAAATGTTGAAATTTTGCTCGTTTAATGTTTTACAATGGGTAGTTTTATATGATACAATACTAATTTATAAAGCTACTCTACATCTGAGCGGCTGCATTTGGAACAACTTTGCCGCAGAAAAGTAAACAAGTCGTGATCTGTCTCTCTCACTTGCAAGAACCATTTCGCTTTATTATATAATATGAAAACACCAGCTTGAAAGGCTTTATTCTCCGTTTACACCGTTATAAAATGACTGATCCGAGGGAAGACCCGTATTATAATCGTCGAATCCGTGGCACCCCTTTCCATCGCCTCCGAAATTTAATTTCATTTGCGTTTTTGGGAGTTAGCTGTCTGGTGGGAGTCGGCTTCTAGTAAGTAACACGAGTTTGCTGTTTTTAAAGGAGTGTTGTTTATATGCCTTTAGAAAACTATTATCTAAGTGGTTATTATATTTTTTTATAAGTTTTTCTGTTATTGTAAGCATAAGATTTTTGCTAGTCAACGGTATTAGGATAGTACCGTGGAACGTGCTCCTGCAAGGGGTTATTTTTGGTCTTGCGATGATATGGATGTTCGTTTTATATGTAGGATTGAATCTACCTCATCCTTGTGAGCTAGAAATGTTAAGGTGGTTGAAGGTTTGTAACCAGGTTCCTAGGCCTAACTGATGATGGGCATGGGTTGATGCGTGTGGGGTCATTTGCCGCACCTTTCGGTATCCCAGTAATTTTTCATCGGGGTCACTTGCGTAGATGTCTTGCTGTGTTCGTCACTGATTCATTAGGCTAGGTAATTCTAAGCCGGCTGTCCGCGGTGAGCTAGACTGTGGCAATTGACGTTTTTCTATGTTATTTTACTTGCTTTACAAGAATTTAGCGTAATATTTTGTCGGCCGGCTGTAACTAAACTGTAATTGACCTTTGAAGACTACACGACTTGAATTACCTAACGCGGGGTAGGTCTAAGCCGGCAGTCCGCGGCGAGCCCACCACCCCCCTCCATGGCTAATACGGCAAGATTGTAAACAGTAAACATCCCTACGATGCGTTAGGTTGGTATTTTTAGGGTGTTTACTGGTTACAATTTTGCTGTATTAGCTATGGAGGGGGTGGTGGCTCGCCATGACTGCCGGCTTAGACCTACCCCGCGTTAGGTAATTCAAGTCGTGTAGTTTAAATTCTTGTAAAACAAGTAAAATAACATAGGAAAACGTCACCTGCCATAGTCTAGCTCACCGCGGACAGCCGGCTTAGATTTACCTTAGGCTATAACCTAGGCTATAATCTGTTAGTAAAATGTGAAACTAGGCTAGTATAAAATATGAAACTAGGCTACTAGCCCACTGCACCCTTCCAGGTTTGGCAACTTCCAGTTTATGTGCAAAATGGGCGCTGTGTTTAGCACCAGCCCCTTGGGGATGAATATAAAACATAAAACAATAATGGTAAATATAAAACATTAACAAAAACATGGACAAAAGGTGGAAAATATCCCTGTTGGCGAATAGCAGGAACCAGGCTGCGTAAGTAGGGTAAATGATCGGGGTTGAGACACATGGGTGGCAGAATTTTTGCTTTTCACTCGATATTTAATTGGAGAAATAACATAAAAATTAAAACTGAGAAAACATTTCAAAAGATTGAAGCTTCATTAACAAAATGAGCTATAGGAAACTGCTAAATAAACTAAAATAAGCATGTGAAGTCTTTGTAAAATAGGTGTTGAAGGCAATTTTGAATCCAATATGGCATCTTCCTTAATACTGTACTGTGACAAAATGGATGGTGATTGGACACATCCTTCCCAGCACTCATTTAACGGTTTACTGACACTAATTGCATACATATGTAATGTTTATAGATATTACTCAAGATTTTAGTCGTAATCAGCACAATACAATAACATTTTGTTGCCTATACTAGTGAAAATATGAGACATGGAATTCCCGTCTGTCATGTGGTTGAATTGAAATACATTTTTACCTATAATCCGTGGTTTTATCCATACGTACATCACAACTGAAGCTCCACAGTGCTTATTTGATTGTAATTATGCACATTTTGTTCTTAATTCACTCACAATACCACTTAAAATACGTGAGACTGTTTGATTACAGTACTTTACTCCATCAAAGTAGTGAAACTGTGCGGGAACAATTTTTCAGCCTTATTGTACAGTACATCTGGCTGCCACAAACATCCGATAGTGGACGACGCATTAGTGAACTGTTTACAATAGAAATGTAGTACAGTATTTTGTTGTTAGGACTTTTCATTTATTTAAGTCAGTATTACTATGTATACTTCTGAGACATGTATTGTGTACATATGAGTATTTCCACTTTGGCAAAAATGCAAGAAAGTTGAGTATGACAATTTATCTAGAACTGGTACGAGAGTCAAGATGCCATGACGTCAAAATGCACGACTGAAATAAAGGTTTTAAATCCAAAATTGTCACTTAAAACACCATTGTATTTGACAAAACTTACACTGTGTACGTGATATATATATTACACTATGTAATATATATTAATTGATGAAAAAATAGGAAAACGCGAAAAATAGTTACATCATAATGTTCACACCTAAAGCGTTGAAATTTGTCTCGGGAATCTGGTTTGCTCCAACAACAAATATTTTCAAATGAATTATTATGAACATGTAATACATTTACTCAATTTATTACCTTATTCTGGTGTTTAGCTGCCTAGTTTTTTAAATATTATCTAGCGCTCTGGCGTCCCGAAAATTCGCTAGAGTTCCCCGTCCAAGCCCCGAAACGTGCCAGCGTGTACCACTGATGTCAAGGAAACAGTGTCAGCGTCTATGGGTATAAAGATTTTGCAGATTTAACATAGGAAATGGGCAGTTTGTTTACGCAACTGACTCAGCAACTATCAAGATGGCGTCACTCTCCACTTTTAAAGTGTTTTAAGTAAAAGTTTTGAGTGTCATGGCTTCTAAGTTAGCACCACGCACGGCTAAATCTTAGCGAACCTCTGTTTATTTGGAAATATGCCATTATTTCATAATTTAGAAGAAAACTGTTACTTTGATAGGAACGTAGAGGTCTCGGCACGTTGTGTAGAGGGGCCACAAGTCTCACTGATGCTGATGGGGGTGCATTCGAATGCATTTTCTGGAAGTGGCCAAATAGTGGAGGAATGTCGCATTGTCTCATGTCCCGAGCGTTTACCCTAGTTTCAACTTTTACCAATCTTTTAAATATTTTTTATAGTTAATGATGATATAACTTCTTCTTACTAAATTATAGTTGTTCCTACCAGAGTACAAACCTCCACTTTTCACATGGAGGCATCCTACTGCGTATACTGTAGGCTATGCAGATAGCCATATGCTAACTGAGAATACAAAAGAACAAGGAAAATGTGAAGGAGACGGCTGCACAAAGATATCGTTTATTAGGCTAATATATTTTTATTAGTGAAGAATATGTAAATGGTATATATAATGCAGTACAGGTGAGATAATTTGAGAAATTTACAGAGACGGTAAGAAAGTTCTGCAGGGTGTCGTGCTCAGGACCAGCCCCATGGGGGTGAAAGCAAAAACAAGCAAAAGATGGTAAATTTCTCTTGATTTAGTAAATTCCTCAGATTATCCTGGTATATTTCCCAAATTACCTGACCTGTACTGCATTAAGTACATCCTTTTATACATTCTTCAGTAAAAAATTATATTAATGAATTACTGTATATCATTTTGCGGTTATCTGCTTTACATTTACTAAGAACAATGCAGGTAGGCCTAGGGCATGATGCCTACTTTCCCAGCCTACCTTCCCATTGTGATTCTGGCCATGATTGCATTCAGATGTATTGGATATTGTGCATGATGTACATACTAGTGACCTTTGGTGTGTACTTTTTGTGTCTTGTGGTTGATCTTGTGACGAGATTATGATATATAACAGTGAGGTAGTGTTGTATAAATGCTAGTGTGATCATAAATAAGGTTCTACAAAGGTGTGACACATACTTGAACTTTAGTTATGTATTGGAAGTATGGAGGCAAAATTCAGGGTTCATCACTGTGCAGGGAAGGACAGGCCTACAATAGTTTTGTCTCCAGTGGCAGTAGGCAGGCATTATGCTTCTATTTCTTGTAGAGAAAGTAAGTGTGTAAAGGATTCCATATGTGTAGAATGTGAGGGGTGACTTTCTCCCCAGCGGGACCTATAAAAAAAAAAAAAGAAAGCGAGAGAGAGAGAGAGAGAGAGAGAGAGAGAGAGAGAGAGAGAGAGAGAGAGAGAGAGAGAGAGAGAGAGAAGCAAGCAGAAGAGAGACATGTCCAGGGAACCCATGTTGAGCCCTTCTCTTCACCCCCATCCCCTTCCTCAATCTCCCGTGCCCCAGTTGGTTCCTGTTGGGGAAAAAGTTGAGAAACCTTCATCAGAAGAAAGATCTAAGCATACACAACAATGAAATTTTGGAGGTGCTGCTCAAGTGGAGAAAGGTGGAGAAGCTTCGACAGACCAGCATGGTGACCCACTTGGTCCATAACAGGCCCTTCCCCCTTACTAATTTTTATAACTAATCTCCCTTCATCTCCTCTTGAATCCCTCAACCCACCTGGTCTAAGCAGGTGTCACCTGTAAGATGATTTATTTTCATAAATAGGATGATCTTTAGGCTAAACTGCATTGAGTTGTTTTCAGCTTGATTGCCCGTATTAATCTTAGTTTTGTAGCCTAGGCTATGCAAATCCGCTAGTCCATGTCTAGCCTAGGGCTATGCTAGTCCATGTCTAGCCTAAAAGGGTGATAAGTATATTCAATGCTATGTTTAATGTAAAATTGATAACTTAGAAAGAAACCTGTTTTCCCTGTGAAGATGATAACATCATTTCCAAGCGTAGGCTACATCATCAGGCTAGACAACTGAGAGAAATATGTGTAAGTCTAGGCTAGGCCTATGTGGTTTTGTGGAAGTTTAGCATTTGCTATCATTTCTTAAATGGATAACTTGGGAAAGTTTAGGTAGGCTACAATGCAATGTTAGGAAAGTCAGGATAATTTATCCATGGTATTCAAGAGTCATGGATGCTTTATAGTCTACAGACACAACAGCCCCAATACAGGCAGTCTTCGGGGTTACAGCGGCTCCGACCTACAGTGCTTTTTCAAATATATTCATAAAAAAATCAGTTCTGGGTAACAGCTGATGTTCCGGATTACAGTGCTGTAAGTGCCGTAACTAGGATTGTGAGTGGCGTAGCTGTAGGTACTATAACAAGGTGAGAAAACTGGTTTAGGAAGCTGTAGCCACCTGGAGGGTTCACTATAAGGAGGTCCCTCCTATAAGGATGGGAGAAAATTGGTTTAATACCAGGGCAAAGCTTAAAAATCTGCTTGTTTCCCCAGCTTTATGATAAGTCTCTCTCTCTCTCTCTCTCTCTCTCTCTCTCTCTCTCTCTCTCTCTCTCTCTCTCTCTCTCTCTCTGAGTTATGGCGTTTTCCAACTTACGGCACGCCGCTGGAATGGAACCCCCACCATAACCAGGGAACAGCCTGTATTAGTAAGGAAATCTTAGTAAGGTATTTGCTCAGTTATATGACAGCATTGTGTTTGCAAAGGAAAACTAGTGGACAATTGAAAAGTCTAAAAACATATCACTGGTATGAAGGTAGCGTGAGGTGCTTTGATTTAGGCTGATAATAGGCTATTCACAATATTCACTGTTCGGTTGTCAAGAGGTAAGTGTAAACAGATATAAATTTAAAGTAGCATAATTGTGTACAGTATGCTTGCAATAGTCATAACGACAATAGCTTTAAATTAAAAGCTTCCTATAGTAACAAAAACCAAATAGGTTACAGTTTGTTACAAATATCCATATGTTTTTTTTTTGCCAATTTATTGATTTTCAGTCCCACAAGAAAAATGAAAAGTTGCCACATTACCTCTTAATTAAAAATGTTTTTGTTCTGCTAATATTCTGTTGTGCTGGATCCTGCTGAAACAGGCTTCTCTTTTATCAAAGGTTCTTTTTCTGTACATCCATTGGCATAACAGTGGACATTTAATCAGTTAATTAGTATGTTCCCGATACAACTGTACTGAAAAAATTTTAGGTTAAAGCCTCATGCTGTTTGGGAAATAATGGCATGAAATTAAGGTTTTAGATATAAATCTTCCCCCTCTTTAGTGAAACAAGATAAAATCCTCCATTGGCTATTCGTCATGTGCCAATATGTCCATAGCTAATGACAGAAAACTGTCAACTATTCATAAGGACAAAAGATTCTAGACACAGAGACAGTTATAACATAAACCCCACTTAATTTTTTTTTAAATGAACCTTATCTCTCCATAATATAGCTTTTATTTCCACGTCAGCGGTAGTAAAAGCTATATACAGGCAGTCCCCGGTTATCTGCAGGCTCGGTTACCGGCGCTCCGGTTTACGGCGCTTGTATAGCAACGAAAATTGACAATTTTCACTCATCTCAGCCTTCCACCTTCCTCCCGAGGGAACCCCCCAATGTTTAGGCACTGCCTAGGGAAGGACACGCTGAGTGACAGGTTCCTTTCTTTAAAGGAGGTGAACCCACATACTGTGCGTACATCGTGCAGGAGAATGTTTTTAATAAGGATGGTCCATGTTCAGAGTCTTGTGTCTGGCCATCTGAGCAGTGGTTGAAGTTCGCTATGAAGAGGAAAATAAGAGTCTCCTCTGTGTCATTGAAGTTCACTACAGGCAGTCCCCAGTTATTGGTGGGGGTTCCGTTCCCAACGGCGTGATGATAACCAAAAATCACCGATAACCAGAAATCGACGATTCCGGTGCTTATCGGTGCCGATAAGTGGTTATCATCACCTCTATTAGGTGTTTATCGGGGCTGATCTCTGGTTATTGGCACCAATAAGCAAATATTGGTGCTGAAAATCCGGCTATCTTCCCCGAAAATCTAGTTATTATTGTCGCTAGACAAGCCCTGAAAAACCGGATCACCGATAACTGACCCTGACGATAACTGGGGACTGCCTCTACTCCGCGGGCGACAATAAAGGTCATCTTTGTAATTTTCCTTCCACCAGCAAAACTTCCTCCTGCTGTTACTACTCCTAAGGGAGCAGTTTTCCCCTTGCTGACTCCCATTGAATGTTCGATGGAGAACCTTTGAAGGGGAGAGGACACCTGTTCTGGCATTTCTTGAGAAGCCTCCTTTCACTCTGAGGGAGAGCTTTCCTCTGGCAGACACTCTTGGAACAAAGAGAAAGGTCTCACATTTACCCAGCCAGAGAACATGAAGAGAGTATGCAGGTGTTTCTTCACCCCCTCCCTCTCTGCGAAGAGAGTGGTTCAGTGCCCCCAGGATAGTGATTTGGCCTGCCTGGCCCAATCTACCAGGCCAAGCAAAAGGAGGTCCCCCAATCAGTCTCATCTGCCTGTAGAAGCTATGGCTTCATGGAAAACTGGGCATGACTGAGGGATAACACCTGCTTATGTTCACATGAGTGGGACTGCTTTCCCCAACCCATGCGATGTTGTCTGAGTGGGTTAATGATCGCCCATAGCTTCGCTTACCTAGCAAGGTTTCAGTCTTTGCCAGGCTGTCACCTCCACCTCTTTGGGGTTTACCAGGAGTCTTAGGGCCGGGACAGAGACTGTCCTTGATCCCATCCCAGCCCACTCCTACTAAGGAAGCATACATTCCTGGTGCTGTCCTCATGGCCAGACAGGTCTTATGCCTGAGTGGTTAGATCTCCAGGGGGTTTGGTGAGTTTCCCTCAACTGCTAAGGGAGTAACTGGAGAGGATTGGGTACCAGAGGGACCTGAGGGTCCTCTACTCCAGGTCTTGGACACCCCCAAGTTACAGAGGCATTTTGTAGAGGCCATAAGGTTAATTCATCACTTTGGTGACTTAGAGAAAGAGACTGTGGCTTGTTCTGCAGATAGGCCCTTGGCCATTGAGTCCTTTATGGGTCCCCAGAAGGAACCCAAGACCCCAATAGACCTGCTGTGGGCTAGACTTGCTAGAAGGGTTTAGGACCGGGTGAATTCGCTTGTTTCTGGGTAAGACAATTTGGTTAGGTCCAGCTGGTCTAGTAAGGTACTACTTTTGCCTCTTGCTTACCAGAGGAAGTATTATGTTCCATCTGAGGGTATACTGCTGACCAAACAGGCGGACCCAACTTGACTCGTCTGTCCTGTGTTAGCACTTGATTGTCTCTGCGCGGAGGGAGTCTCGTTTTGCAGATGGGTCTGCAGCACTGGAGTCGACTGCCATGGTAACACACTTTAGAGACTGTTGCTGTTTGGAGGTGGGGTGATCACTTTCCTTGCCCATTAGACAACCAACCTATGGTCAAATCTGGTGTTGAAGAGGTGAGATGCTATTTTGCCTCAGCTCTCTCAGTATGTTGGACCAGAGTTGGCTTTGGCACTTGAATGGACTGGCGCTGGGATCTGCCTCCCTCTTTCCTCAGAGTGAGGTGGAGGCCATGGGGACAGGCATAGAGTCAAGAATAATGACTAGCTCCCATCAGGCAGTGTCATAAAAGACCTCTTGGTCTTCATGAGGTACTGCAGCCCAGCCTTTGGGTGAGGCTGGCCCTTCCTTGTTGGGTCAGAGAAAGTCCCAGACTTCCTCTGCCCCTTGTTGAGAAATCCTGCCTTCTTTTGCCCTAGTAGGAGAGGTGCGGGGTTGCGCCCCTTGCAGCCCCCTGTTCAGTCTTGGAAGCGAGGCAAGGCTTGCTGCCGATGGTGAGGGTATTGTTGATCTGTTGGGCAACATAGCAGCAACACGGAACGGAGACCTGGGTAGTGGATGTCCTGTGGGAAGGATACGTACTACTTTTCGAGTACCCACCACCCCTCACTTTCAATCCAGTCTAGTTCCATAGGTACATTCCCAGCCCAGAGGACCTCACCCTTTGGGAGGAGGTGAACGTGATGCTGAGGAAGGGCATAATAGAAGTCGTGCATAGTCGGCCTAATGGCATTTCAAGCTGTGTGTTCTTAGTAGAGAAAGCAAAAAGTTGTTTAACTGGTTCATTTGTCAGGCCTGGTTCAAGATGGAAACTTTTTTTTGAGTGTTAGATTCCATGCTTTCAGTGGACCTAAAGGATGCTTATTTTCAAATACCCATCCATCAGTCTTTTTGAAAGTACCTCTGCTTTACCCAGGGGGTGGGGGGGATCTTTCAGTTCCGGCCACTGTTTCATGTGAGTGTTCACACTGGTTTCAGCCTGAGCCCATTCACACAGGATATGTCATTGAGGTATCTAATGAGAGGTTGTCTCCTCAAACTGTGTCACAACTTGGATGTGGTGATAAATTCCAAGAAGTCGATCTCAGGTTTTTAAAGGCTTCTTTCGTATTGAATGTTCGTAGTGGTTGACAGTAATAATAATGGTAAGTAGCACAAAAAAATTTTGTGCATTGTTTGTATGTAAACATTTAGATAACTTATGTCCCATAAATCTAAACTTATTCAGCTGGATGTACCTTCCTCAGCAAGTCCAAGCGAGCATTATAAAATGGTAGAAATGTGATTTGGTGGTGTTGTTGAACTACCTTACTTTATAATGATGATAAGAATATGGCTTGAGACTTCTTTTGTCTGCCGATGATGCCTTTCTCAGATAACACCATTCCATACTAGACAGTTTAACTTAGGTAGAGAGGTTTTTGTTTATGAAACATAAAAGTACTTTTACGTGTTTTTGCTGTGACAAAGGTAGATTTGGTTTGCCATACCTGTCCCTATTTTGTCATCGTAACTGAAAACTTGAAATACTAAAGTTATCCAAAGAAGTTGAGAATGTTTACAGGAGTAATTAAATGTCTGTTCTACTTTTGGGTATTAAAGTGTGACCTTTGCTATTAAACAAATTATTAAACATTGCAGTGTACAATTGTTGTTAGTGTTTGTGCATTTCTGTGTGTGTGACTAGAGTTGCAGTGATTAAAATCATTGTTGCGAGTACCATGGTAGTTTTAAAGATGAATGATCGTTAGGCTGTCAGGGGTAGAACTGAATTAATAGTGGTTTTTCTTTTCAGTTTCCTCCCCTCTACCCAGTTAGTGCTAAATAAACTTGAAGAGTTTGGTAAGAAAAACACTGAAGAGTTTGAGCTCAGGCGCCTTTTAGTTCAAGAAAGTTTGACTGGGGCTGCATACCGTCTTCAGGAACAAAATGAAAAAGAACCAGAATCTGAAAACTAATCAAGAAAGAGTCTGAACAACATGAAAAATTACTTGAGCATCTTTGAAGATTGCCATTTCATTCGCAGAATATACCATGCAGCAGACAAAGATAGTGAAAACGCCAGATTTTTTCTACTCGTTTCATTATACAACAAGAGTTAAATACTGGCTGATGAGAGTTTTTTTACACCATATGGCATTGTTACGTTTTTCACAGTTGATTATTCCATTTGTTGCCCATATGGTTCACATATATCCTGGACATATGTTGCTTTATGGTAAAGACTATCTGATCATGTTGAGGTCCTGCCTAAGCCTCAAGTAGCACATGGTGTATATATGGAATGGATAGTGTATAGTTTTTATGGACTTGTACAGGTGTAAATAAAGGATAAACTAAACTAAAAACACAATCCCCAAGATGAGTGCCAGTAGGGGAACTAGTGGTCGTCTCTCGCGGAAAAGGAAAAATGAAGATAGTTCACAGTCTCAGTTGGCCACTGCATTGCACGATATTACGGATGATTTTGAAGATATATCGACAGTGTTCAGGTAACTTAATTTCTTTATTATTCTTGGAGTTAAGTGGAGCATTGATGGCTGGTAACACAACCTTTTCGGGTCCTTGAATTGTTAAAGTAGTAAGGTTATGGATGTAGTGATTCAAGCACAGGAGCTACAAATTTAATGCATTTTAGTTTTCTGTAAAAGAAAACTGTTGAGATGGCTTTGTCTGTCCATCCGCACTTTTTCTGTCTGCCCTCAGATCTTAAAAACTACTGAGGCTAGAGGGCTGCAAATTGGTATGTTGATCATCCACCCTCCAAACATCAAACATACCAAATTGCAGCCTTTATCATCAATGCTATGATTAAGGGTGTTAGTTAAAAATTCGTACCATATAGAAAACCTTTTTAGTATTGTACTGTACACAATTATAAGAAAACCTTTCCACTGCATCGGTTATTTCTTCACTCATAGTTTGCAGAAGACATATATGTATATATATTTCTTTTAGTGTATTGCATCTTGAATGTACAAGTAGTTAGCATACTAAAATTTTTATGCTGTGACCTGTCACAAAGTTTCTGGTCAGTCAAATCAATACCTTTAAAACATTTAATTGTACCTTGAGAAAAATATTCTGTCCACATCACAGCTACTAGTGCTGCTTCATATGACTGTCAGTAGAGGTTGTTGTAGAGACTATTCTGCTGGTACTCACAAACAGGGGAATGTTTTATTTCACCATAAACCTTTATACTTTTAATATCTATATCTATCATTATTTTTTTTTTTATCTCTATAAGTCATAAAGAATGTGGTACTTGCATGCAACAAAATATTCTCATAAATTACTTTTGCTGCAATAGAGGAATCTCTTTGTTTACTTTTACTTGATGATTTCAAAGCCATAATTAGCAGCTGCTGAATTTCTATTTAAAGAAAACTATCCAGTCGCTCTATTTAAAGAAAACTATCCTGTCGCTCTCTGGGCTGGTACACATAACAGAAGAGCTTCTCCATCTGTTGTCATTCTTCCTCCTTTACATCATTGAATTAAGTCTGTCCTGGTATGATTTTGGCAAAGAATCACAAGTGCTGGATAGAGATTTGCTGAGTGTTATGAACCACTTTTTGTTCTACAGGTTCCATTACACAAAATTACTCATATGGGACTGGAATGGCTGGAGGGACCAGGGACAAGCCAGAGGAGGGTGCAAAATAAATGCCAAAAATACCTTAAGTCTAATTTATTACATACAAATTTACATATTTACAACTGAGTTCAGGTTTTAGGTAGCAAAAAGACAATAAATGGTCATTAACATAACATTTAAGCAGAAACAAGTGACCATTAAATTTAAATTAGTCAAAAGACAGAATCAACAGTTATAAATGCAAATAAATGCTTAACAGCAGTAGTCAAAAATCAGTAAACATCAAACTCAATACATACTGTAAATGTAAACAGCAAATTTCCAGAGCCATACACTTGCTCTACACCACTAAATAATAATGAAATAGACAATCATAACATGGTCAATTAAATCATTATAAAATACAAAGATAGGCAGCAAACAATAATGGTGACATATCACCAAGGTAGTTTAAAACAAAATCAAATTCCAAAGAATTGTCGAGGCAGTCTTTTGCCGCCAACCAGGATAAACAGAAGACGTAATCGGTGATTCATCGAACACAGCAATTAGCCTCAGCACAGATGAACTCGCCGACTCGTCGAGATGGTCTTTTACCGTTGAAATATCCTCTCGCTGCTACTCCAGAAGTCAAATCACACATGTAGAGGACCTCATCCTCCCGCCGAAGTAAACAGGTCCATAACCCCTGCTACCAAACAAAGTGACTTCCCGCTGCTCTATCAAAACATGCTGCTGCTGCTGCCTTCTTGGCTGAGTGTCGCCAAGAACCGATCTGTCTGCCACCCAAAACCTGACTGCCGCTGTCACTCACACCGTGACAGACGAAAACTCGCCAATCTGACGAAAACACTGGAGGGAAGGAGAAACGGAAACTACTTTAACATCATTCCCGCAAAGAAACGACCGAACCTGACATGAGATAAAGCCACAAGGTCTGGGTTGTGATTTGCTATGATGAAGTGCTATCAGTGACAAGAAAGTGTGCTCACAATTTGATTATGAATTGGTAAGGGGTAACCATGTTTTTTTTAATGCTCTAGCTAGTAACACTTTGTCAGGTGGTTAGCATGCACTTAATATTTTTTCTTGTCCAAGCCATTCATATTACTTAACCATGGGAAAGGTATTTGGGAAATTTGTATCCATATAGTGTCATTATTGCCCTTTGTATTTTGTGGCTTTTGTTACATTGTATAGGTTATAAAAGTGATTGTAACATGTAAAGTGGTTTGAGATAATGTCACTTGTGCAGTAAATAATTAAGATGAGAAACAGCCTATAAAGCTGAGCATACTCTTTATTTAGGCCCAGGTATTATGTTGCCCAAGAAGCGTAAGTTATTTGATGCTTTCTACCTCAGTGATAAAATATGGTTGGATTATGTTCAGTCGTAACTAATTGTCCACCATGAGATTCTGTATCAAATGGGATTTGATGTGTAAAGTCTAGGGTCATGTTTCAGTGACTACAATTGTAGGCCACCCATGTCATCATTTTCCTAATTTAATTTCTCTTCATTTTTCATTTAGTTATTTTTATTTATGTAGCAGCCGTAAGTGGCAGGAATGACTAGAGAAGGGAACGTGAATAATTATTGAAAGCCCAGTGAAAAGAATGTTTTTAAAGTATTCATTGTTTTAAAACATGTC
The DNA here is from genome assembly GCF_040412425.1 of Macrobrachium rosenbergii. NCBI lineage: Eukaryota > Metazoa > Arthropoda > Malacostraca > Decapoda > Palaemonidae > Macrobrachium > Macrobrachium rosenbergii. The sequence goes on along the minus strand of NC_089777.1, from coordinate 12,822,743 downwards.
ATCTCACCATTTTGTGGTATTTAGTGCAGAATGACCTTAGGGTCCCAGGAGCTTGGGCTACGCCCTTAAATTTTATACATCCAGCCATCTGTCCTAAATTTACAATTTCTTCACCCAGTGTGGTTGAACATCCTCCATGTCACATAGAATATTGAACAAAATGTGTGTATATAACCCTTTTAAGAAATGCACAGAGTAATACAAAAATATAGAAATTTTCAAAGTGTACTATTCTTGACATAATCACTGTTAAGTTTAGGCCAAGACACATACAGTTTACCTTCCTCCTCCCTTTACCCCGAAGACTTATTAATTGAAGTCATCGCCAAGAGCTTCCGCCTTTTCTTACAGCAGACAGGAAGAGAATACAGTATTGAAGTCTGTCTGGCAGGAATCGTGTTTTAAGCCATGTGACCAGTCTAGTCATTATATTAAAATTTTACAATAGGGAATTTTTTTTTTTTTTTATGAAACACTGTACTGTACTTTTACAGTGTATCAAAGGAGTAATTTATCAAAGGGGAACATCTTAAATATTGTAGTTAAAAAATAAAATTTAATATATACTATACACTGTTACAACCTTATAGTATAACGAGGCTTTGTTTCTAACATTACAGGCAGTACAGACGTTACCAGGTAAAGATGGTTTTGACAGAACAAATCTGTATCCAGCAATTACAGTAAATTGTCACAAGTTTACCTTTATCATTTAGACTCAACAGAATTCTTGAGTCAGTAAGTGTAATTACTATAACGTTTCCTCCAGAACATCATAAATAGCACACAGTAGTACTTATAAAACATAAAAGCCCTTATTATACAGTTTAGACTGATGGCTTCAGTATCATCTAATAGGACAAGCCTATTCTCTTTGCCCAAATATGCTTCCAAATATGCTTCAGTTTTCACAGCAGAACTCTCTTAAATATGTAAGATTATTAATGTGTAATTTTCAGTGATTGGTAGTGCTTTAGAAGCCTTTCAGTGTTATTGTCCTAAAGATCATATCCTAAAAGATTAAGTTTTCATTCCACAAATTTTATGAAATTGATATAAATGCTGACATGGGTGAGATCCCTGTTCAAGCAGGCCATCTTTGAGGAATGATGAATCTGATAAAAAATAAAGTAGAGCAATCACAATTTTGATTTGATTTGTGTTTTTTGTTCCTGAGAGAGCACCACACTGAAATATCTCATCTCTGAAATGTTCAAACTCATCTGACCTCTGGGACTTGGATGAATAACTTTCTTGACCTTATCTAAGAATCCACTAGATGGAGAGCAACACTTACAGTTGAGCATATTTTATTGGATTATTCAGTTTACAACCAGCAATGGACATCTTAAGTGCTGTGAACAAGTCATAGAAAGAAATGTTGTCAAATTTCAACATTTTAAATTTGTCTCATTGCTACTTTTTAAGGACTTATTTATTTAATGGGATCTGATCAGTTGTTTATTTAATGGGATCTAATAATTTATTACAAACAAACCCTTTTTGCTGACCCTGAATGTTAGCTTACTGGTCTTATTAAACTATTTAATAGTGATATCAAAATATGATTTTCCACAGACTATAAGTTTAAAATACAATATTAACTCAAAAACACATCAAAGAGTGATCTTCAATCAAGTATCCATTTACTCCTGAATGGTAACAATACAAATTGGCTGTAAACCAGGGAAATCAAACCTACTCTTTAGCAAAACTTGAACATAAAGGTAAGCAAATTACTTTGGATGGACCCTGAGTTATAAATGCTATTAAGTCTATAGATGATTACCCTAACAAGAGGTAGTTCTTTGTCCCACATGAATAGCTTGGCTTTTTGCTTTATTTCTAAATAACGTACCTATGTTACAGGCAGTCCCCAGTTAACGGCGGGCTCGGTTAATGGCGATCTGGTTTTATGGGGCTTGTCTAGTGACGAAAATCGTCAATTTTCAGCGCCGAAAATCACTGATTTCCGCTTATCGGCGCCGATAATTGGGTATTGGCGCCAATACATACCTAACAGAGGCGCCGATAACTGAAAATCGGCACTTTTCAGTGCTGATAAGCCCGAAAATCGCCGATTTTCAGTTAGTGGCGATTTTCAGTTATCATCACACCCCCAGAATGGAACCCCCGCCGATAACCGAGGACTGCCTGTACTGTGTAAATGCTGGGGAGCACATTGAGTGAATAAATTTAGCAAACTGATGACTATAAACTATACTGTTACATTAAACGTGAGCCCCTTTGCTTGTCTCGTTGAATTTTAGGAGTACCAAACAGATTCACCATAATAACACAAACACAATGAAGGAAAAAATAAGTTAAGTATATCTTAGTTTAACCAGAACTCTGAGCTGATTAACAGCTCTTCTAGGGCTGGCCCGAAGGATTGGATTTATTTTACATGGCTAAGAACCAGTTGGTTACCTAGCAACAGGACCTACAGCTTATTGTGGAATCCGAACCACATTATAGCGAGAAATGAATATCTATCACCAGAAATAAATTCCTCTTCTTCTTCACTGGCCGGTCGAAGATTCGAACTCGCGTCCAGCAGAATGCTATCTGAGAACGAAACCCACTTGCCCAACAAAAAAGTAAAAAAGGAAGTACAAATGTCCCTCTCTCTGCCAGATAACAGTGGAGATATTTCTTTGAGTAGTGGAAAGAAGTGTCACCCTTATTAAAAGGTTTGCCAGGGAAACAAAATTCTGGAAAGTTTCCCTAGTCAGAGGGACCCAGGTCTGTCAAGAGAGTGGTTCCTTTACAGAGAGGTGAAGGAAAGCTGTTGGGCACGCCATTAGTTGATTGGTTTGGTATGAGCACCAAAAATCAGATCAGGGGCCATGGCAGACAGGTAATTGCCTTTATGATTCTGTGGGTCAACAAGGAGGTTCATATTTTTTCCGTCTTTCTTCCATATCAGATAAATCAGTACAGTTCAGGATCAACTGGAAACACTGGTAAATGTCTTAATAACCTAATAGAACTGTTGTGGCCACAGTGAGCTTAGTTTCTTTACCTTCTAAACCTCCTGGAAGGTCTTCCAAAAACTCTTCCATCACAGAACTAAAGCCTCTAGGGCAATTCCATGTCAGTTGCTTGCCAGAAACTCCAACCTTTTCTTATAGGCTTATAGGTTATCAAGCAACATCTCGAGGAAGAATTTCATCATTTTGCAGAGGCTATTTCCAGAACAGAAAAGGAATTGATTGTACCAATCCAAAGGGCACATGTTCTGTAATTGTTGCAGTTCAATTAAGGGTTTATCCTTTCCAGGCTACTGTTTTTGCAGTGGCTGAACTTCAGCTGTCCTTGAAAAGAGTTCAAAGGAGTTGTCTGTCTGCATTAAAAGGATGCAGATTGGCTCTGTCCCAGGTATACAAAGGCTGAGTGACTAATCCTATTCTGTTAACCTTGAATGTCTGTTGACATTTTGAAAGATAGTCTTCACCCTGATGTTTGAAACTGTTGGTGCTTAAGAGACTCAGTGATATTTATGAGCCCTTCCCATAGTCTTCCTTGAAGGAATTGATGCTGGAGACTGCTTCTTGCCCACACTAGCCTAGTTTCCCATTCTGAAAACTGGCTTAGTGTGGCCAAAACACAAACATCTAATGCTTTCCTTCTGCCAACATCTGTGTTTACTTTTCAGTTCTTAGCAGTTCGTCTGCTTTAACCAAGGAGACCTTGCCTTATGCCATGTCAGTTGTGAGGTATTACCTCAAAAGAATCAAATAGTTTAGAAAGGGTGGTTCACAATTGTTTTATCTACCAGCTGCATTTAGTGGGAGGTGGAGGTTTTGAAAATCAGTGTCCTGTAGGCTAAGTTTATTTTATATAAATATGCTTCCACCTTGGAGTCTATGGCATCTGCTCTTATAGTCAAAGCCATTCAAACCTCAGTGGCTTGTAAGTCAAATGTAAGTATTAATAGAGTTTTGAATATGGCTACGTGGAGTTCCCCTTGCAATTTTAACAAATTTGAGATGCGAAAGGAAATATTTAAGTCTTAAAGGATTAGTATACCCTGTGTGTCCAGCAGTGGCTGCAGATCGAGTTGCATCATAGTCTAAAGAGGAGTTGGAGGGTGGTGGTGAGGAAGACAACCTTATTAAGCTATCCTCTGACTGTTAGGTATAGATTTTCTATGGTAAAGTGAAAGCTAAAAGCTAATTACAAACTGTGATCTTACCAATTAGACCCTTGCCCAGTCATGGTCCCTAATGTCCTGTCCACACTAGTGGGTATGCCCGTCGGGCACTTCCAGCTCTTTATATTTTCTCTCACTTCTGAAGCAGTGTTACCAGACAATTGCATCGTTCTGGTTCCATACTAGGTCGGTCAGTATAGTGGAATGGGTTATGGGAACAATGTTTGCCTGTCAGACAGTGCCCGCTAGTGTGGACATGGCTTTAGACTCAAGACTCCCATTAGATGCGCTTTTCTCAGTCAACAGCAGTGGTAACACAGTACCTCTACAGAAAAGTATTTTCTACCCAAGAAAATCTGGATACCAAAGTTGTTCCATCTAAAGAGCTATTCAGGCTGTCATCAAGTAATGGGTTTCTATACAAAAAACAAATAAAAAAAATTGAATTGTTTGTGATAAGGCATGTGCTGTCTCCTGTGATCATGCTTATGTTAGGTGGTATAATACACATTTTTTTTTTTTACAAGTACGAACTACAGTATTTACATACAGTATTTACTTTCTAAAATTTAACTGCCTACCATAAAGGTTTATTAGTAGAGTCTGATACTAGCAAAAGCCTATTTTGGCTAGGCCTGAAAACCCTTTAGTACTGTAATGGGCATTTGACATAGAGGAACACTGTAAACCATCAAAGATAAGTAGTTAAGGCTTCTGTTGTATCAATATTTTGGATTTTTCCCTAGATAGTGACCCCCACAGGTTTTAACCTGGTATGTATCTACCTCTGCGGCGTGCTTAGTACAAGCTCGTTGGGGATTACCATAAAAACATCAGCAAAAGACTGTAAATATCATAAAGATAATGACCCCAAGATATATTAGTCTGAGATAACGACCCCCTGAAAACCCTTGGGGGTCACTATCTAGGAAAGCTCCAATATTTCTTAGGCAGTAAAACGTAATTTAGGTAAAACCACTAAGGTCTACCTTCAGTTTTGGTACCAACATAGTAATGTAAACGAGCAGGGCCAGGTAACAAGCAATTGGCATTATTTACAAAAATTTACATTTTTATAATAACTGTGGAAGAAAATTAACCACAAGAGAATTGCTAAGCAGTATAAAATTGTTAGAAAAGAGAGCAACACATATGCTTCCAGAAAAATTAACAAAAAGGAAAGACTAAAGTAATGCAAACTGCAGTTTTAATAAGGGGTAAAAGGTATTGGGGTCTTATTCTTTTTGAGGTGGATCTCACCCTGATAGAGAAGGAGACTTTTCTTTATACTGAATATTTGGTTGGTCCTACTGAATCAAAGCAAAGTTATGTGGTGCAGTAGTTTATCTGTATGTAAATCCACGCTAACAAGACAGTATGCTGAGTGCCCATAACTGCGATGCCCATAGAAGATAAGGTTCAATACAGAATGGTATTAAATTGAAAATTAGGAGACATTCTTCCTTCAGTGAATGGAACTTTGCTGAATGAGTCTGAAGCTTTAACTATTCTAGGCGTAACTTTTGACATCTAATTTTTGAGAAACATCTAATGAAAGTTTCAGCAAATCCCACACAAAGGTTAGGTATTGTTTGTAAGGCCTCATATATTTATAAAAGTGATAAAATCAATGCAACCTGTGAATGCAAAGATTTGTTACCAAGCAGAGCTGTCTTCGAGGGAGGTATTACGTACAATATAACAGTCCAACTTCTTTGACTTTGTCTCAATTCAGTTTTTGTCATTTATTAAGAGGACACGTCATTTGTGTTAGCTGTAGTCTAAATATAACTGGGTGGTGCCATATGTAAAGGCATGTTGTATTCATAGTTTTGAAGGCATTAGTGAGTTGTGATGAGATAAATTTTATTATTTATAATAATTCTTTGAGTGCAGTGTTTTCATTATGAAAAATTTCAGTTCAGTCATCCATTAGTTTTACAGATTTTAAATTGGCTTTTTGTCGCGTCATAGAAAATAAACAAGTAATTTTTACTGGGTTCCAGCAAAAGATGCCTTTGCCATTTTTTTTAATATGAGAAATTAGGCTGTCATGTTTTTGATAACCATATCACAGTATGTTGAATTATTACTTAATATAAAATTGTATAGAGGCCAATGAGATGTTTTTAGACTAGTGGTGCTCACCTATGAGGTTTGTTCTAAAATGGATGATTTACATCAAGAACGGATGAAAAGTATGGTAGTGGCCGAAGGTACACTTAGAAACCTTTTGATATATTTTCTGCAGTTCTCTGGGAGTAAATTATTTTTAATGTCATGTATTATTTTTCATCATTTTTAAAGAAGCATTCCAGTTTCATTTGTTGTATTTTTTAATGACTGTTTAAACTTTTTACTATTTTTATGGGCCTTTGAGGTATGAGGGAGTTATATGTAGGCATAAGTTGTATAAATTGTTTTCAGACTACTTGACAGTAGCTTCTGTAGATAATTTTCAGCAAGTGGTGTGCTTTGATCATGTGACCATTGCTGTCATATTAATATATTGTTTGATGTGTTAGCTATTGTATTCAGTCATTATGAGGTTATAACCTGCTGATGACAAAGTGCCCTTTACAGTATAGTAGGAAAACCTGCTTATCACCACTTTTCAGCTTCACTAGAAGTATTTGGAGATACGTACAAAATCACCAGAATTTTCACCAAATCTTGAGTTAACCATTTGCATAGCCATGGGGTAATGTAATGGCACAGTCTTTAGAGTCACTTCATGAAAGACTGTTTAGATATTAAAATACCTATTATTTGTCAAGCCATGGAGCCAAGGCCTTGTAACACACTGTAAACTTGTTCCAGTTAGGAAAAGTATCCTGCCAAGAATATAAAGGCTGCAGCACATGCATACCAGTTATGTATGTGATGAGTTTTGAATATGTAATAGAAATAAGCAGTGTTTATCTGCAAGGACCAGTTTTTTACTTTTCTATAATGTTTGGGATCAGCTAGTAAAAATGGAGACTACTATTTCTGGTCAAAATGATTCTCTTTAGCTTTACATTTTGCTCTTTAGAAATACAAAAGGGATTAGTATAGGTCAGGAATGACAAAAAAAAGGTGTTTGGTATTTTTTCCAGAAGCAACTAACACACATGATTTTAAAAAGGAGTCATATTGACATATTGAAAATTTCCTGTCAAGAGATAGTAAAATTGCACATAAGTGGTGTGCAGTCTATGCATATGACACAAGTAGCTTCATTGGGCATCTTTGTTTGCTTATATAAAAAAGGACAACATGTAGCCAAACATTATACTTGAGTATAATGCCAGATTTGTATCTAATGACAAGTGACAAGGTTAAGTAATGAAATGGTATTTGGTGGTCCTTTCAACATGTGATTTTGAGGATTACAGTATTTCAGTAAAGAAATTTAAACCTTTCTTTCTTATTCTATAGGCTGCCTAAAAAATCTAAAGTAGAAAAGCTTTTAGCTCCCACACGACCCCGTGGACGACCTGCGAAGAGAAGCCAGTCGAGCAGAACTCTGTGTAGCACTAAAGAAACGTGTGATGAGGACGATTTTAGCGATGCAGCATCTGTGAGCGCAGATGAGAAGAGCTCTCAAGATGTAGTCATTGTTGAAGACGGTAATTGTGACTTGGAACTAGACGAGTCATTTTTAAACAAGGATGAAAAACTTTGTAGAAGTTGCAAACATATTGTTCCAGTGGAGATGTTTAAGAATCACTTGAAAGAATGCTTTCAAAAGTTCAGATTGCATAAGAACACTAGAACCACCACAGAGACAGTGCTTTCTTGTTCAAGTCATCAAGAAGGCAAGCTTGAAGAAAAGGAGTCATCTGCAGCTCAGGAAAAGGAAAATCTGCAGATTTTACCCTGTCCCTTATGTCTGAAGGTTTGTAGTGTTCCCAGATTTTAATTGGTTTTGGATGAGATCTTTAATTTGTATACACATATGAACCCATATTGAATTTTCTCTTATTTGTAATACAATTTTCTGGTCTTACACTTGATTACACACCCTAGTGTTTTACATACTGTTTGCTTTTATTTACTGAAAGCAGAAAAGGTAGACCATTCATATTTTACAGTTTACAAGCTATTATTGTGATCAGGCTGGTGGTACTTATTGAGGGTTGGCATTAGTCACTTGGAGGTCTCTGCTTACTGTGTGATTTTGCCTTTTTAGTAGCTGTCTTTGTTCATGAAATACCAGTACTGTACTATGGAACTGTGTTTGATTCCAATTCAAGTAGGCCTTTAAGATGCCAGTAAAACAGCCAGATTTTTAGCCATTATGGTTAGATCAAACATGAAAATTTTTTAGACTCTTATGTGTTGCTGAAAGCCCTTCTGATGAATGAATACAGTTGTAGGATTGTTGAATTATAAAGTGAATAAAACTGATTGAAGATTAACATTCATGTAACTGTAAGTTTTCAAGCTGTATTTAGTTGCTATTCCCAGACCATCCTTGATGAATGCTGTCATGGCTAGGTTTATGGCAATTGAAGATATTCTCACAGCTAAGGGTTCTTCATCTTAGAACCCTTCCATTTCACTTCCACTGTTTTTGAAGCAGACACTTTTACCACTCAGGAGAAATGTCTTACCCATTTTTCTCCCTTTTTGGATGCTGAATTTTTGAGTTTCATAAACTCTGCAAAAAAGGAAGCATAGGGAGGTTTGGTCAAGTCTTCTTGGCCATCTGTGGATGTGGAAGAGCGTAGCAAAATCTTTTTTGTGGTTTTGGAGATGTGCTCTATTGCTGATTTGTCTTAGGGTGCTATTATGGAGAATGTTAAAGACATGAGATCAACCCTTCCTCCAGAATATCAGCATGTAGGCAATGAGACTTGGGAGATAAAATCACTTTTACTGATGGCATTGGTGAGACAGCTTCACTCCTATGAATGTCATTCTGAAAAGGAGGGAACGTTCTGTGTCCCTTCCAATCCACTAATGTCATTCCAGGTCAAGAGGCTGCTGCCCTGCATTGCCAGCATCAGGAATGCTTGGCCCTCAGTTGGTCCTTACTATCTTGGATAACATAGCCAGGAAAGAGACCAGACAAGTCATTGCTTGTGCCTTCATATACTCATCTCCTCCTCTGTCATTGACTGAAAGGAAAGCAAAAGGCAAAAGTCAATCCAACTGCAGGATAAGGTATGTTGTAATAAACCTTCAGTACCACCTTTAGTGTTTTCAAGATGTGTTTTTGCCCTTTTATGTTCTAGCTGGGAGGCAGCAAGGGTCAGTGGTAGAGTGCTGAGCTGGTATTCACAAGGTCTCAGAGTTCAGTCCCTGCCTGTGGCTCAAACAGTCCACCAAGATATAAACTGGTACCCGAGCTTAGCTGGAAGACAAAGGCAGAGGAGAAAGAAGCCAGCCTCCAGACCCTACCATTCCATGGCCTAGTGTGTACGTGTGTCTTCAAGATGCCTCCAATAATATTCAAGGAAATGGAACTGACTTTGAAATATAAGCCCATTTGTCTGTTAAGTGCTCATCTCCAAACTACTTGATAGGTATACACCCGTTTCCTGCAGACAGAGGTTAAAAGTAAATGTGTCTGCAGTTGGGGCCAGGGATTCCTGAGTATTAGCTTATTGAATAAGCAAAAATTAGAGGTTTTACTCTATTTATGGAATACAGATATAATGTAAATTGTTTACATTTGTATAAAAAGATATGGATATACAGTATATGTTCATGGAACATGAAACATATTGTATGTCATAACAAATTGTTTGCACAAAAGACCTACTATCCAGCCCCATGGATTGAATTTCATGATGAGAGGTAAATTCACAATCATAGTGAACCGTTTGTTTATTACCTTCCCGTCTTCAAAGGTGTCTACCCATATTCTTGAATCCCTAGTTGGTACCACACTAGGGTTTGTGTCAAATCATAATGTGTTTTTGGTAGCTGATGGTATTGCGGGGCTGGATTGTGATGTTAGGAGTTATACAAGAAAAAAAGAAGTTTTTTTAAGACATAGCTTTATTAATAATTTATACACAAATACTTAAACCACCTACAATCATCCAGCTGGTGCTCATATACTAAGAAAAGTTTGCAAAAAAATATTATGCTCACTTACTCGTACTGTACTCATATACGAACATTTTACAAGTAACAGTATTCTTTTACAATGCCTATTTTTATAAATGATAATGTTCTGTTTACTAACTAATACTTATATTAATATTTTATTTACAAATATGCATAGTAGTCACCACAAAATCAGTGTAAAATGTTGGTAGGATATAGTTTTTCTGAAAATATACTCCACTTTCTGGGAGAACCAACTTTCACAGACTTGGCAGGTCAGTAACAAATATGTTATTAGTCACCACAAAATCAGTGTTTTCTGGTAGGATATAGTTTTTCTGAAAATATACTCCACTTTCTGGGAGAACCAACTCTCAACATCACAGACTTGGCAGGTCAGTAACTAGTAGTCTTCTATACAGTCAACAATAAACAGTTTATTGTTATTAATATTATTATTATTATTATTATTATTATTATTATTATTATTATTATTATTATTATTATTATTATTATTAACAGACTTATTTGTTCTACTTATTATTCAGAAGATGAACCTATTCATATGGAACAAGTCACCTGAGGAGATCCCACAGAATGCGCTTTGTTTACCCTTGGGTCACTGACATGAAATTCATGCTTCCAAAGAATATGGTGCTCATTAGGAAGTAAGATAAGGTAAAGGGAAGTACAGAAAGAAGAGATCTCAGTTATTAAAAAGAAAAAAATCAATTAATAAATGGATAAAATGTATTCAAATGCAAGGAGAATAGCATTAGGGTAGTAATGCATTGAGGGAACAGTGATAATAATGTCTAAAAATGGTGTCTTAAGTAGCGAGGTTACAACTTTCTCTGTCAATCAAAGAGTATCTATGGTAGCACACCTCAACTGCCTCAGAGGTACACATCCAGAAGTGGCAGAAGAGGCTCATGCAAATGACGCTAACAGAATTCAGCCTTCCTTCTCAAGCTGGCCACTGCCAACTCTCAGTCCTCCCTGTTCCGGTTAACTAAATCGTATGAGGATACAATTGGGATCCATAACTGTTCATTCTCAAACCTCAAATATCATAATTATTAGAATTAAGTGACAGACTATGACATAATCATTACAAACAAATGAAAAAATTGGCAGAATATAAAGTTTCTTAATTACAAACCCACTATAACAGTAGTGTTCTGTATGTTAATGAACATTGATATTGAATTTAAGGTTCTAGATCTTTTAATATGACTGCCTTTAGAATGTGATGGTGGCTGATGCCAGTTGCCACCAACTCCTTGTGTCGTTTTTATCCGGATTCCAGGTAGCACCAGAAAATTTACGAATTTATTTAAAATTTGTCTTATTTCTGTGTTAAAAGATTCTGGAAAGTTGTAATGGTACAAAACTGATGATGATCAATGTCATGACATTTAACTTTGTAAGGAACAGTCCAGCGCTAGACAGTCATCATTTTTCGGAAGCCTCTTGACCTGTTAGTTTTACAGTGTTTTGCCAATATAGGCAGTCCCCGGTTAACGGCCATCCAGTTTTACAATGCTTGTCTAGCTACGAAAATCAGCAATTTTCAGTGCCAAAAATTGCCATATTCCACTTATTGGCACTGATAATTGGGTATTGGTGCCGATGCATACCTAACAGAGGCGTCGATAACCGAAAAAGACACTTTTTGGCTCTGATAAGCGCTGAAAATCTCCAAAAAAATGCCGAAAATAAATTCAGGTTCGATTAGCGGCATTTTTCAGTTAGTGGCGATTTTCAGTTATCATCACACCCTCAGAACGGAACCCTGCTGATAACTGGGAAGTGCCTGTACATCTAGCATTAGTATTATTTTCTAAAAGCTTGCACTAATGAAACTGAAAATTTTTTTTGTGAGAAAGTTATGAAGATATTTTTCTTACAGTCCTTCAAAAGCAAGTCGCAGCGTCAGTCCCACATTAAAACTTGTGGTCAAAGTAAGGGATTAAGCACCGAGAAAGTTATTTCTGCCATAAGGCTTCAGGAAAAGCAAGCAGAAGAAAGAATTCAGTTAGGACTTCCAGTTGTTGCTGTTCAGTCATCCAATCATGAGGAAAAGGAAACTGCAACAGAGAGGGTAAGTGAAAGCATTGTAAATTTTTTTAGATTTGAGAGGTTTATTAACTGTGCCAATACAATGTACAATGTTTTCCATGTTTTTAAACAGCATTGACCATGAAAGAAAATGGCCAGTTGACACTATTTTCTAGAAATACCATTGTTTAGTGTTTGATCAGTAGTAGTGAACGCATTGAGCTAGGTCTCTTGATAATCAGTGTAATAGGGATTTAATGTTCATGAAAAAGGTAGCTCAGTAACAGTTAATTTTCTTTTGATGTAAATCATAAATATCGGAAATTTGTTACTAAAACAGTCATTTTCTTGATTGTCAGCAGGTTTAACCATACCCCCAAAATCCATGATCTCTTGTAATGTTGAATGAAAGCTCTGATGATGTTAAACATCAAAACCTTGGAAGTCTTGCAACTCAGCTGGTTGCTTAACAAATTGTAGCAGGCTTTTTTTTTTTCACTTAGTAACAATTTAAAATTTCTGTCTTTCTGTCACAGTAAACTTTATGATGAAGACTAAAATGAAATGGATAAGGAAAGTTCTGCTCTTGAAACTTTGGGAAAGGGTGGAATTCAGTGGCCTGCCTCTCCTTTTGTAAAACTGGAGTGCCTGACATTGCAGAGCAAGGGGAAATTTTATTTCAGATCTTGGTCTGATCTTGACAGACTGAAGATGTGTGGAGTGTCTGTAGTCAGTTGAAGCATGCCTAAAAATTAACATTAAAATACCACACTTACAAGCTACATTAGGTGGTACTATACTTCAATTTATGATTAACTATGTCTTGCAAAGATTACAGGATTATGACTCTTACTTTTATACTTGGTTACTAATTTATCATTGAAACTTTCAGTTTAATTTCAGTAACCTGTGTTGGAAAGTATTTGCTATATCCATCTAAGAAGGAGCCATAAAAGATTTAAACAAGTTTGTAATGTCCCTATGTCAAGGAGTAATACATACCAAAACTATATCTGCCTCAACTTATTTTCATTCATTTATATATACAAAAAACAACCCAATATTGAAGTTGGTTTAGGGGTGGTGGTGATTGTTGTAATGCTAAACCCTTTGTAATGTTTCTAAGAAGAAAAAAGGGCACTTGGTTTAAAACAAGCCATGAAGTTAAGCCCTTACGGGGACTGTAAGTGATGGTCAGAACTTCCTCACTCAGGAGGAGTGTTAAGCTGTAACATTATTCCTAAGCTGTAACATTATTCCTTATACTGTAAACTAAAATTATATGACTATAGTGAAAAACCGTTGATTAGCACCTTTAGATAACACAATTTCTAATCAATGTGATTTTAAAAAGGAAGTCAAGGGAAACACAGAGAGCATGACTTAGCCTAGTAGCCTAATCCAGAATCCCCACCTTGAGGGATAATGCTAACCAGCAATATGAAAATTATGCCTAACTGCTGAAAACTTAAGGAGCGAAGATTTTTATGGGGGCTTAGGATGGTGCACTTAACTTTCCTCAGCAGATAGCTCCAGCATCTTGTTGATAAAGCACTATGAATAAGGAGATACTTAAGAGTACACCAACTTGGTGTTTCTTCCCTGGCAGACCATGGCCAACTCATGTGCTGTTGCTATATCTGTGTGAGAGAGGTGAATGGAACGACTGAGGTAATCACTGTAGGTAGGGGATAGAGCCCTCCTGTCTTGAGTCTATATATAGTCACTGTGTCAACTGGCACTATTCTTGCCAAAACCAACTATGAGAGAATTTTTTGATATTTGTCGGTCTGTCTTAGGACCCCTGGCAGGATCAAAAGGGTAACTCCTTTAAGGATGAACAGTAGTTACACTATCAAAACTGTACATATACCTCAGAACATTATAAACAACATAGAACACTTAAGATGATAAGACTAAATATATACAATATGAAATTCACCCTGTGCAATATAAACTGATTGTTCCAAATGTTCATCAAATGTTGGATTTGCAGTCATATCACCCAACAAAATATACCAATTTTCCTTGCCTAAGAGTGTTTCTGTTTTCACAGCAGAATTGTATACAATAGGATCAGCCATCAAAATGATTAAAGATACAGAAATTTGTAATTGTCAGTAACTCCAGAAATGCTATAGAAGCCCATCAGAATAATAATAAAAGAAATACCTTACGGCGCAATAAATAAAATTTTCATTTCACAAATTATACCACAATAAATTACAAGTATTTTACTCTGAAATAACGCCTGATTGGGTATCATAACATGAATAGTAGTTTTATAGAAAGCATGCTAAGTAAAATATCACATAGCAGCTATGGTTCTGGGACAGATAGGACTTGGTGAGTCCTAGTGACTGAAAGTAATGATAAGGTTTAGTAATTCAAGTCTGTTTATTGATATATGGCAACAAGTTGTACCTTGGAGTATTTTGATTGATGTAGAAAACACTTAATACAGTGAAGCTCTAATTACACAGGGTAAAAGAAGAGGAAAAAATCCAGTTAACAATAAAGATCCTGATTTAGCAATGGCCATAGCTCTCTCAAGATCAGTTGCTGAGGAGGAGGCAGAGAAGAGAGCATCAGAGGAAGAGAAACTCTTGGCTTTAGGGTTGGATCATATTGTTGAGGAAGATAGAAAAGTGAAGCCTGTTGTGCTGCTTCCTTATACAAGTGGTAAGGGAGAACTCTGTTATTCAGTCATTATATTTGTAATGTGGTCATTTTTATTTCAACTTACACACACACACACACACACGTATGTATGTATGTATGTGTGTGTGTAAGGTAGACTTAGGTATAAAAATATGACATTACATCTATCTTCACATCAACTACATATCTTAATTCTTAACCTTCATATAATTGAATGCAATCTTACCTGAGGTTTGTAAGTATTTGAATATAATTTTGGGGTATGCATTTTTTAGGGGAAAATCAACATTAATTCAGGACTGTGAATTAATTTAGAAATATTAGTAGTAGCTGACCAACCCAGCACTGCCCGGGAAAACTGAGTGACAGCCAATCATTTACCTTAGAAAGGAAGTAACACATGGTTTGGTTTTGATTAACGTGCCCACACTAAACATAGACACCCCCTAAATCAAAACACACTCCATACTAAACCTAAACACACCCCGTCACTAAACTGAAACATCCCCACTAAACTTAAGCACATCCCCACTAAACCAAAACACTCCCACCTTGCCTAAACATATCCCATTAAATCTAACACCCCCACTAAACCAAAATACATCATCCATTAAACCTAAACACCCTTCCCACCAAATCTAAACACACCCCCCAAATAAATCATCCCCACCAAACCTAAATACATCCCCACTAAACCCACACCAGCTAAACCTAAACACACCCCACTAAACTGAAACATCCCCACTAAATACATCCCCACTAAACCAAACACTCCCAAAAACATATCCCATTAAATCTAACACCCCACTAAACCAAAATACATCATCCATTAAACACACCTTCCCACCAAATCTAAACACACCCCCCACTAACCTAAATACATCCCCCACCAAACCTAAATACATCCCCCACTAAACCTAAACACACCCCCAGCTAAACCTAAACACACTCCCACTAAACATAAACACCCCTAAATTGAAACACACCCCACTAAATCTAAACACATCCCCTCACTACACCTACACGCACCCCCACAAAACCAAAACACATCATCGCTAAACCTAAACATATGCACCACTAAACCTAAACATCCCTCCCACCAGACCTGAACACATCCTCTTCTAAATATAAACATCCCTCCCACTAAACCTAAACATACCACCCACAAAACCTAAACACACCCCTCACTAAACCTACAGTAAATGCATTCCCACTGTACCTGAACCAACCCTATTTAACCTAAACACACATCCCCCACTAAACCTAAACACACCCCTCACTAAACCTAAATGCACCCCCATTAACTAAACCTAAACACATCCACCACTAAACCTAAACACCCCTCTCACCAAACCTAAACACATCCTTCAGTAAATATAAACACCCCTTCCACTAAACCTAAATACACCATCCACAAAATCTAAATGCACCCTCACTAATCCTTAATGCACCCCTACTGTACATAAACTCACTCCCCCACTAAACCTAAACACACACCCCTCACTAAACCTGAATACACACCCCCTGCTAAAGTTAAACACCCCCATTTAACCTAAAGACACCCCCACTAAGCCTAAAAAGTATATCTTAGTTTAACCAGACCACTGAGCCTAAGACATCCCCACTAAACCTAGACACACCTACTGCTAAACCTAAACACATCCCTATGAAACATAAACACAGTCCCACTAAACCTAAACACATACCCTACTAAACGTAAGCACATCCCCACTAAACCTAAACACATCCCCACTAAACCTGAACAAACACCCCTACTAAACCTAAAGGCACCCCCCACTAAACCTAAGTACAAACCATGATACAGAATTGTTAATCACAGGAAAGAAAAGCATTTTCTTTAATATATTTCTTTATTGAAAATGCTTTTCTTTCCTGTGATTAATAATTCTGTATGGTCTTGAGAACATGAAATGAGGTATGATAAACCCATAGAGTTTATGTACCTGCATCAGTTACAAAGGGGAAGGGGGCTGGGTTATGGGTTTGAAACCTACGCGAAAACCTTCCTGGGGTCAAGTGAGGGCCGCATGCAAAATTTTGTCTAGATCGGTCAAGTGGTTCGGATTTCTATAGAGCACATTTTTGTTACTACAGAAAGCGAATCTCTTTGGATCTCTTGTTATGTCTGTTCATGTTTGTCTGTCATGGGGGTATGGGTTTGAAACATAGCCTGTTATGTAAGTTGGGTCAAATGATGGACACGTGCCAAATTTTGTGTAGATCGGTCAAGATGTTCGGATTTTTGTAGCACAAATATACATTCAAACATACAAACATTCACATTTATATAGAAGATAATTGAATTTGTGATAAAAATTTACAATTAATTATTAATTACGGTACTACATATCGTCAACAAGTTTGTATTTAGGTAGATCAGGCTCTAAATCTTGTAAGAGGCTGTAGTTAAACTGCATTTTTTAGCTTTGCTGCATCTTTATCCAGAAATCTTACCTTTAACAAATTCTACTAAGTTATTTTTTAAGAGCAGTACAGGCAGTCCCTGGGTTATGACATGTCCGGCTCACGACATTCCGAGGTTACGGCGCTTTTCAAATATATTCATCAGAAATTATTTCCCAGTTTACAAGCATGTTCAGGGGTTACGACACCGATCCGACGGAAGAAATATGGCTACAAAACGGCAGAATAATCAAAATTTGGAGTTTTTTTTATGAAAAACTCATTAAAAATGCAGTTTACATTGTTTTCAATATACCCAAAGCATTAAAAGTAAGGTTTTTGTAGGATTTTTGACGATTTTCGAAGATTTTTCAGCTTACGACGTGGCGTAGGAACAGAACTCCCATCATAAACCGGGGACTGAGTGTATTGTTAATTTCATGTAATAATTTGTTAAAATCAACAAATTTGTTATTTCATTTATGACTTCTTGTTCAAAATTATTGTGATAAATACAAATTTTATTAATAATTGAGGTCACAGAACTATTATTAAATCTATTGTTAAGTCCATATGCATATGCAGTTTTCAATTTTATAATATAGGAATTTTCTACATCTAGTCTAGATTGTTAATATCAACAATATCAATAAAAATAATAATTGCACGTTTAAAGGGACGTTCTTTAAAGTATTGGTATTCATATTTGTTGATAGCTATCGTTATCAAAGTAGTTGTTGTTATACTGTACAGTACATAGATTCATATGATTGTTAATTCTCAGGTGTAAAGGGGAACCAGTTGGCCTTGCTTATTTCATACCACATAAACAGCACTTAATTAAATAGACAATTCTTGTTCTGGTAAATACAGGTACATTATTATAATCACTAACATACCTAGTATTGGAGATAGGTGGATTTGGCTTATACCTTTTATGTTTACACTTTAACATCATGTAAGTAAATATTTTTAGAGGTAAAGGACTTTATAGAAGTAGAAGTAACAGAATTCTAAATATAACAGTATGGATAAGGATAAAACTAGATAAAAGGAAAGCGATAGTAATTTGAGCTAAGTAGTAGTAGACACAGTAAAAGAAGAGTAAAGAACTAAAGTAGACATATAAATGTTAATTGGAACTATTGAAGTTAATAAGGACTAATTATCAGTAAAAGAATTACCTAGTGGTAACTGGCAAATATACAGTGGCAAGCTAACATTGATAATCAGTGCTAGATGATTTACTGTTTAAGGAATAAGAGTAATAAAAGAAGAAAAACATAGAGTAACAGTATATAATAACAAGAAACAGAAACCGTAGAACAGGAAGAAAAGGATATAAGTAAAGGCAGTCAGGTAGGAGGACTAGTTACACTGTTGTGTTAAGCTCATCAAACATAAGTAAGTAGATAAGTGAAAAAAGTTATATGAGGTCAAGCAAGTAATTTAAGTAAATAAAGTAAGTATATACTATATAGAAAAAGGATAGGTAAATAAAATAATGAAGCGAGAAAAATAATTTTGATAAGGCAAACTGTAGATAACAAAAAAATATAATACTGTAACTAACAGGAGCAAAAACTCACAGGCACCAAAACTTATAAGCTGCTAGTTTTGCCAATACACCTGGACTTTGGATGAGGTTGTAGTTTAAAATTGATTTCATGTATACACAACCATCAATGGTACTCACACTGTGCTTTATAAGTTTTATTTTACAGAAGTCGTAGTAGACACTGTTAAAAGTAAAAGGTCACAAAACCAACAGACAGAATTTCGTATTCTGTGTACTGTATACTATGTTGCCACATGGTGATCCATTTTTGCCTTTTATATGTATAATAAATATATTGACTCAAATTTAGAGGTAAACCTTGAAAATTATAGAATTACTGCTAGTAAAATCAACTTTGTTAAAATACTAAAATTCCATATTAACAGTAATTAAATTTGATAATAGAAATATAAGCAAAACCATTTGTATCCCTGTTGGTGCTAATTTTGGCCATAACAGTGCTAGTTTATACTTACATTATTATGAATCTAAATTATTACATAATAATCCCTTAGAAGACAGACTTAGATATAAAAATACATTTAAGTTTATACATGATCTACTAATATTAAGTAATAGAGATAGGTCGATTTTAAACCAGTATATCTTAGAGTACTGTACTTAAAGTTTCCTTTAATCAATAATGACCCTTATACAACAGGGGCCTTCTTAGATATTTTCAATTGTCAACTTTGTCAGTTAAGTGATAAATTTTCAATATGGTTACATTAAAACTTACAAGTGAATTTGAATTGAAGAAGGCCTGTATCAGCATAACTATAATTTCAGTAAGTTAGATTACTTGAATAGGTTCTCCAGTATCTGAAATATAGCATTCATACACTCATATATTTTTTGTATACATGTGAATATAATTAATTATTTTCATATGTAACAACCATACTATGTAGCTTATGAAGGTACATTAGGTATGCTGACTCAGTAGTATAATATTGGTATTTAGTTATGTATTATAGAATGTTAATATTAATATTAGCTATGATAATTAAGTGTATATTAGTGTATACTGTACGGTACGTATGACTTAGGGTTCACGTTTATATAATTTTAAATTGCAGGTACTATAAGGCGTTGATGACTGGGATTTGCTTTAAACCTTGTGGTTGTTAAAAGTGGACACACTGATGGATGGCACAAGAATTTTATAAATACACATGCACCTCTTGTGTGTATATGTAGTCCATCATTGACCTTACTGTTACTTTTTTAATGTTAAACTGTCAAGCTATGTAAAAAAAAAAACTTAAAGCTTCGTGGGAGGTATGTAGTAGCGTTAGTTTTGCACATTTAAAAATGATTTTAACACTTCTACCTGGTCAAGAGTCTAGTTCTACATATACATATATAGTGGCTTGTGTGATTTTATTACTTATGGTTATGTCCTAAATTATGTCTAATAAAGGTAATTACATTACCTCTTGCAACTTGAAGAGGCACTAGAAGCCAAAGGAGAAGGTTTCAGTTGTGAAGCCAGGCCCAACGGTTTTAAGATGGCTCAGCTTATTGTGTTTTTAATTTACCCTTTGGCAGTGCAACTTTGGATGCTGTCATAGATATAAAAGTGCAGATGAAGGGCAGAGGATCCGGTAGGGGTTACGATAAGACCTGTGCCCACCCTTCACCTCTCTGTGCTACTGGACCATTGACTGCGTTGCTTCTATCATATCCTGAATTTTTTCCATCAGTCAGGTTCATGGCACAACTAGTGATTTTTATGGGAATTCAAGGCCATGGCAAAAAAGCAGGAATTGGTCTTAGGAGCCATAAGCAGTCTCAGGAGCCAAAGGATTTTCTGCAGAGGCAAGTGAAGCTATTGCCAGACTTTTCAGAACTTGACCATCAACCTCTACCAGGCAAAGTGCTACTTATTACATATTTTCTCCGTCTCTTTTAAAAATGTCATAGGAAGAAGTCTGTGCTTACCTCCAGGGCCATATCTCTGCCAAGTTTTTAGGCTTTATGGCATAGATCTGGGTTTTTCAGTAGAACTTAGAGGGAATTTCCAGCATTTTCAGAAGGATCTTCCTCAGAGATCATCCAACCTCCAAACTTAGATCTTTGCGTAGTGCTGAAGGGTCTCATCTAGTCCCAATATGAACTTTTACAGTAGCTATCACTCCCATTCCGTACAATGAAGATGGTTTTTGTAATTGGCATTTTCTTGCACTCTTCAGGTCAGAGTTTTATGGTTTTATCTTCTGCAGCTGACATCACGGCAGAGACCAAGATTTTAATCAGCAAGGATTGTTCCAAATCTCCCTGCACCATCCCTTACCTTGCCTCTTGTCACTGTTAATGAAGATGATTATCATTTTTTCTTATTAAAAGAAGTCCACCACTACTTTAAGAAAACCAAAGATTCCAGAAGCAGCACCTATAGACTTTTTCTTTCAACAGGTCAGTCCAAGAAGCAGGTCTCAAAAAACAGTCTCTTGCTGGCTCAAGCAGGTTATATTTAGAGCTAAAGCAATGCGGGAGATGCTGAAGTAGCACATGTAAAAGTTCTGGGATATGACATTAGAGCCCTCACTAATACTCTGGCTTTTAATTGTAATTTGGATCTGAATATACTACAGTATTTTAAATGCAGGTAGCTGGAAATCTCAAGTCTACTTTTATTTGATTTTACCTGGTGATTTGGGGATTCTCTTTCATCCTGCTTATTTATATATGGCATCTTAGGTACATAGATTTCTGGGGCTACTAGCATCTATGTCTTACATAGTACAGTTCCTCTTTTCATGTGTACCATATATTATAGGTGCCCTAAATACACACTAAAGGGGCTTGTCCATCCTCATTATGAATCCGCCTTGGGTTCCTTACTTATCTAAGTCCCCAAAGTGGTCCCATGAAGCAAAAGAATGCAATGTCTGGGGCATTCGAAGGCCACAGATGTGGATTTATATAATGATAGCTTTGTATGAAAAGAACCAGTTTTTAAAAAATTTTATTTTTGTGGATGTTGTACGTATTTGTTACGTTTAATGAGATTTTAATTGCAGATTCCATGAAGACAAATATTAAAGAGAAGGGTCGAGGGTCAAGGGGTCGGAGAAATTTCCATAATACTGTGCTAGCTACTCGTTCAGTTGCAGAAAGGGAAAGGATTGTAAGTGAAAGAGTTGCTACTATTTTAGCCAGTGAAGCTTCAACTAATATGGCTTGGAAAGAAAACAGCACTCATGGAGGACGTGGGTGCCTCGCCAAATTTCAGGATAAGGTCAGCAAAGGGTTTTTGGTTTTATGTATTTTGTTCCATTTGCTTAGGGAACAAGTATTCTTGACATGTAAATATAGTGGCTTTTGTTATATATAATTGAATAGTTGTTGACAATTCACAGTTAAATTTATTCACATTTGATAGTGTGATAAACCATGGCAAGCATCAAAAAACAAGTCTGATTATCAGTTTGAAATTATATGTAGGTAGATTTTCTGTCAGTAGATAGCGATCATTCTCTGAGGAAAACTTATACAGTATAATAAAACTGAGCTGTTATGCTATAAAATAAGGCCTATTTTCCTTACTATATTATTATACCCCAAAGGTAACTTCAGGTATGAAGTGCACATTTGTGGTAATTGTCTTGATTTGAGATAATATATTGCACAAGAAACTAATAAAATAGCTTCGTTGATTCCTCCAGTATTTCATATCTCTAGTGTGTTATATAAATGTCAAATATTGTAATTATTTTGTAATACCTTGTGCTTTTTGAGAAATTTATAAGTCTGTTCAATCAGTTGTGAAAGGGACTTCCAAACAAAGCACCATTAAGTAATTTTTATTTCTGTGGCTGTTGCATTGTACTGTACTTTGTAAATCACCTCCCAGTATATTAATGCACACATACAAATTTTCAATGTGAATTGAGTATGCCTTTCCTAGGGAGATGGTTTGGAAGGAAAGTGTATGTGTATTTCATTTGTCTCATCACAGAACTGTACTTTGTGGAGTGCATCATCTTGTAATCTTGAGCAACCCATTGAGAAATATTATGTTGCTGATCTCGAGTCACACATCAAGCCCAAAAAAGCTGAAGTTGGGAGGCTTTTGAAGAGGCTGTCAGACATCCCAGGACGACTGAATGTCACTGTTATGCAAAACATTAATGAGGTAATTGTTATCTTGTTTATGAAATTTCACGTATTTGATAATAGAAACTTAATTTTTTTTTATAATTCAAAAACACTTATTGCTAACTTATTATAGTAATTAATCATAAGTGGCCTTATTCTGCATAGAACTCATCTTGGTATAACCATTTTCTGAAAAGAATGCACCTGGTCTGTCCAGCAGACACCTTACTATCACTTGTATCTTATTCTGTTGGGTGCTACTGGGAATTGAATGAGTATGAGGATTTGAGGAAAGCATAATCCCTTATGATTAATGGGTTTATATGAAATGTGTGTTTTTGGACTGAAAAATGTTGCTTTTAGCTCTGGGTTTGCTTAAGTGCCATCAGGGGTCACTTGAAAAATTTTGAAGGAGTGTTAACTCTGTTGAGAATGTCTGAATTTGCGCTTCGCGCTCGTCGTTTTTTTATGTTTATGTTGTGAGGCAGCCTGAGCGAAGCATCACGATGTAAGCACTTGGTAGGTCGGATCTCCGAGGTAAATAAACTAAGTTGTTTATGTCAGCCTTTGATTTCACCTGCCACACTGGTCTACACGATCAACAAAGAAGTGGTGTACTTTTTGATAGTTGATCCAGGATTAACATGGAATTTTCATTTGTAGACCTGGAGGACACCCCCATGTAACTGTTCACCAGGTTCCAAGGCATTACTCGAAGCTATCACTGTGTTATGGTGTTCAACATCCTCTAAAGTTTTCACCAGTTATGCTGTACAACGTTGCTGCTTATGGTGCAGATGCACTAAAAGGGAATTTATCTGCGCTGGTTTCTTGACTTAGTAAATCCCCATGCTTTTAGGTTTCATTTTCAGATTGATATGTACTTAGGTGTCTATATCATCAATTAAAACTCCTGATTCCTTCCATCACAAGATATTGTCATGCCAGGATTAGAGCTGGACTGCTGAGGGCTTATAAGAACTTTAAAAAGGGAGTTTAGAAAATGAAGTTGAAAAATGTCGAGAGTATTTGTTTGAATTTTTTCAACTGTAGAAGTGTTTCAGTCGTGCGGTATATTATTAATTTTTCCCCTTAGTAACTAAGAAAAGAATGTACAGTCATAAATTGGTATGATCTCTTTAGACATTCCTGAAATGAGTCATCCTGCAGAAATGTGGCATCAGTCCAAGCAGGATTGATGGATGGTTTGGAACATTCAAAGCTAAATGCTTTCCATGTCTCCTGTCAGTCAGTTTCATGGTTGTATCCTGTGTCATAGAATTATGTTTGTCTGTTGATATTTGGCCATGTAAATGCACTGAATCCTTTCATATTACCATGTATTTTGAGCCTTGTGCAGAAGAAAGTAGATTATTCTAAATATTCTTAGCTACATTGATTTTTGTCTTTAACTTTTCGCATGCTACCTTTGATCTCTTACCAGCTAACTGTCCAATTTCTTTGACTTTACTTTGCTTAAATTTTCACTTCTCATTTATCTCACTTGTGAGGAAATCCTTCAGGTGGCCCCTTATGAGTATAGAAATGTGCCTTCAATATCACTCTTACAATTGCCTTCTGATTGGCTGGAGGGCTATGTGCATGTCAGAGAGAAGGATGAGGGAGTGGTAGATTAAGTATCTTTGTATATACAGTCGTTACCTGCAAATCAGTAGATCTTTTCTTTATCACTTTCAATTGTAACCAGGTACTTCTTTAAGAGCCATAAAAATGTGACGTACAAGCAGCGTTTTGTGGAATGAGAGCTCCTAAATAATTTTAGTGAAATGTTCAAAGTCAAGACATGTTTTTAAGAATATAAAGAAGGCTGTTGGTTTCTGTCCAGTTTAAGTATACTTGACATAAGATTCCATAAAACATGAACCTCATTGAACAAGTTCAGAGGAGCTTTCTAGAAGCTGGATGAGCTTTTTATATTTCACTATTTCATTTGCATTATTTGGAACTATTATAATTTTTTGTATCTGTGAAACCGTTTTGTATAAATTTCAAGTTTAGTGTTCATGTATATGTAGCAAAGTTTTATGGAAAATAATGTTTATTTTATCTTGTCCTTCCAGAACTCTGATAGTGAATCTGATGTAGAAGAAGCATCTGTTCTTAATGATTACTGCACACAGCTTGCCATGGCAGAACTCCTAGGCTCTCAAGAACTGAACGTAACTCGTGCCAATGGCCCTACATCACCAAACTTATCTTCTCTTGGTGACCTTCAAGGTCCTAGTTCAAACATTACCCTAGAAGCTGCTAGTGGTTTCTGGTTGATCCATCCAACAGAAACAAAACAAGACTCTAATGATACTGCTACAGCTGAAGAATCAGAAGTCAATACATGCAAAGTCCCCAACACTCATGTGGATTTTGAAAAGACTCATGAAAGTAGTAACAGTCAGATTATTGGTAAGGAAAATGATATTTTAACAGAAAACAGAGCAAAGGTGATTGGTGAAAGTGAAATTTCAGCCAAGGTATTATGTGCGGAAGATAGTAAACCTATAGATGGAGATGGCGCTCATAAATTTAGTAGCGATTTCTGTTCTTCTGAAGCCTCAAAACCTGTATTAGATGCAGATGATTCCAGATGCAGAACAGTTAGTGAACAAGGGGCATTAGTTAACTCTTTAACCTGTTCTGAAAATGAGGACTTTGTTAATTCAGAACCCAACTGTGGAAAAAATGATAGTTTATTCTCATCTTTCCGTAATGTAAGTTCTCCCAAGAAGCTGTGTTGCATCTCTTTGTCTGGCCACATTCTTAGTAGTTTACACAGCGATGCACAAAAAGAAGAGGATTCGTTGGCTCAAGTCTGTGATGGTAGTAAGGAGCAGAAACCCTGTAGTAGCCATAAAAGTAATCTTTGTGGTGAGAGAACTGTAATAAGCAAAGAGATAACTGAAGTAAAATTAGCTGAAAGTCAAGACAGTGAAATATTGTGTTTACTTGACACAACTATTGATAAAGACACAAAAGGGTCTCAAGGGTTACCAAAAAGACTGAGTAGATCACAGGGGAAACCCAACCAGTCAGGAGAACCTGTGGGCAAAGTGTTTGCAGGTGATAGCTCACCAGATTATCATTCATTAAATTCCACCTCCTTTCTACATAGAAAATGTGACACATCATCCCAAAAGGAATCCCTTTGTTCAAGAGAAAATGTAGAGGAAGAGACACTTGATGAAGTTGGGAAGCTATCAGATAACTCATGTGACTCAGACGGAACAGAAATATTCAACATAGCAAAGGGAAATAATAATCAGGATTCAGTTGCTTGGGAGTCAGATCATGGATCCTCTATTAAAAAAGAAACAAGAAACAAAATATAAAACAAGGAAAAAGTGGGGAATTAACTAGTAAAAGTTTTAACTGCAAGTCAGGTTTAGTATCCATGGAAACAACTGAGGAAAAGTCGGACGAGAGAGAAGATATTTCTGCTGATGACTGTAATTCTCCATTGTTGTTAGAAGATGAAGCTTGTAAAGATGATAGTGAAAGTGATGATGGTGATGCCAGGACTGTCATATATGATGAAAATACAGGTGACGGAATGTTGCCTATGCCATCGAGTGATGAACCTTGTGAAAGTATTTGTGAATTAGAAACTGCTGCACCATTCCAGGGTAAAGAGAAAGAAGTGAATGTTACCTCCTGTGCTTCAAAGAACTCTTGTTCCATAAACAAACACCACACTTTTTCAGAAGGGTCTTTAGACTTTCGAGATGAAAATGGTGTTACAAATGTTCCTTCATCTCTGCAATGTGCAGTTGATATGGATGAAACCAGAATGTATATTAACTCCAAGACTGTTAGGCATTGCAATGATAGTACAGTGATGTACCAACCCAACATGGATAAATGTCTGAGTAAAAAAGCAGTAACTCCACAAAATGCCTGTGAAGATAATTCAGATCCTGAAGCAAGAGAAGGAAAGTTAGGCATAACTTTACCCACTGAAGAGTACAGCAAAGCGGGAGAGACAGGCTATTAATCAAATTCTTGAAGCCTTTGAAGAAACCATACCCAGCAGATATTTAAATGAAACAAATAAAGCAAATGACACAATACTGTATAAAAATAGGGTTAGTGCAAAAGAACCTCTGCCTGATAAGAATTCAAGTTCGCTTGATGATACATTGTCTGAAGATATGGTGGAAAAGTTACTGGAAATGACTCCTCTTAAATCTGCCAAGGAACTGGATTTGGATGAAACCTTAGAGTATGGAGCTTCAAGTGAGAAAAACACCACAGCCCTTCACCAACATGGGGACTGCGGTGCTTCCAAGAAAACAGTGGTCATTGACAAAAATTTGCTAATGGAGGATGATTCCAACTACAGTAGTGAAGAACATGAGAGCCAAGGTGTGGAAGGTGATAATAGAAGTTTAAAGGACTGTGGTACAAAAAGTAGCACTTCAAATGTTTCTCCTGAACTGAGTAGTACTAAAGAGAGTTCAAAAATCAACAAGAGATCAGGCAGCATGCTTACAAGGCTTATTTACGATTGGGGCTCCCTTTTAGCTAGTGGTGAAGAAAGTGATGTAACTATCATAACAAATGGTGGTGAAGAATTAAATGCTCACTCTATTGTCCTCTTAGCCCGATGTCCCGAGTTATATGCAGATGTGAAAAATAGCAAAAGACAACTTACTTGGAATGGAGTTTCATATGATGGAGCGTACATCTTTCTAGCATATCTATACACTGGTGACTGCAGAATAAAAACAAAAGACGATCCTTTTTGGATGGATGTTTTTGATCTTGCTTTGAAATATAAAAGTGAAGAACTCATTAGTTTCCTTGAGTCTCTCTATAAAATAGGGAATTCTCCCATTAAAGAAAAAAGTTTGTTACAGAAGGGTTCTGATTCTGGTGTTTCAGAAGTCTTGTCCGGAAATTTAGAATCAACAGGAAGAATGATAGAAAACACTCTCATAGGTGGTGATGGGGTGAGAAGGAAGGAACCAGACAAAATTCGTAGTAGTTTTTCCAGTAGTAAGATGAAGCCAGGAAAAACTAGCACGGCAGTCAGACCATCACAGATGAACTCTGCTGAGGATATTGCCATACCACAGCAGACGAGTAATGAATTCGAGATAAGCACAAATCTTTCTATCCTAAGTACTCCTAAAGCTGACAGAAGTAATAGGTGTGGCCCCAGGAGATGCCTTGACCTATCTCCCATTGATAAAGCATTGTCACCAACAGTTCTTTATTCAGATGGGAATGATCAAGTTGATGGGTTGAGGACAAATAACATTAGTTCACCTGATAAACCAAGCAAGAGTCCCAAGAAAAAATCTTGTAGTATTTATGGGTCACAGTCACCAGACCTGTTTGAGTCCAGTGTGCAGGAAGAAAATGTTAGTTTTATAAGCATGCCAGCAAAATCACCACTTGGAGTTTCATCACCTGAAGATACAACAGTGAAAAGCCATTCGAAGGATTCTGTTGATGATCATGTAGTTGGAATTTCAAACTCTTTATCTAGTCATAAGAAATCACCAAATTTGCAAAATAGTTTCAGTGTTCAGTGTGATGAGAGTTCTGTGTGCTCTAAACTTGGAAACGACCAAGGACAAAATTATGAGAGTGGTGTATTGCATAATCAGGATGAGTGTCAAGATGATAACTGTCATATTTCAAAAGATGCGGACGCAAAGAAAGAGAATTTGTTTGATTTAGCAAAGTCTTTAAATACTGAAGACAATAGTTATACTAATGATGAGACAAAAAACGATAATGTGATTGATCTGACAAATGATAGCTCAGATGATTCACAGTCTAGTTTTTGTGCAGTTGGTGACATTGTGGATAACACTACAATTAGTAGCAAAACGGCCACACCTGAATATTCTCAGGAGGATATGGAACCTCTTAAGCTAATGGAAAGTGAAGAAAGTGAAAAGGAAGTGGATGAAGTTTCTTGTCAAGTCAAAACCGATGATAAAAACGAGGATGCTAGAAAAGGAAATGAAATAGCAATTGACATCATATGTCCGTCTCCAAACAGTGTTGTTAGTGACAAAGATGACCATGAAGAGTCAAGATCTGGCAGAGCTGAAAATGATCATTCTTACATAAGCAATGTGTGGGATGATTTTGATGATGCTGGATTTGGAATCTCTGTTGGTATGCCACTGACACCTAACAAAGATGAAAGTGCTGAAAATGTCAGTTGCCTTGATTTGCCATCTCTTGAAAAGGAGGAAAGAGCTGTTGATCCCAAGGACAACGAACGTATCATTGGCAGTGAATCCCAGTCCAACACTTTCAAATCATCTCTACCTATGGCGCCCCCTAGTTTATCAGACCAGAGAAGTTTGGACTTTGCAGCCAGTACAACGGATAACCAAAAATCAAGCAGGTTTGACCAGGGATGTACAAAGGCCAGTGCTTGCGTTTCATCCATTAGTGATGATACAATGGCTAAAGTAGCAGGAGACTTGGATGATTCTAATTTATGGAAAGAAGAATTTGAGCCAGTGTTTGAAGATGAGCAAATGATAGAAAGGGAGTGTTCTGATAGAGGGAATATGGTCGGGTTATGACAAGATGAAAACTCCTAAACAGAAAGCAAAAACAAAGAATATGATAACACCACTGCCAAATTACAAAGAAATGCTTTCACCAGAACTTCAGGTAAGTTTAAAAGAGTACTAATCAGTATGGCTTGGTAGCTGTAGAATATATTGTTGTGCCTGCAGTGCCTCATGCTGCAATTCTGTGGTTGCTATTCCTTTCATGACTGTTCTGCCTTTATACAGCTATCATTTGCTTTCAGTTTTATAAATTTTATTTAGTTCTTTTAAGGTGTAAATAGTTAAGATCTGTATATTTTCTCAACAGAAGAAAACAGATGTACTTGGTATCCAGTAGATCTACAGCCAGTTAGCATTTACCATTGTATCTGTCCAGTTGAACATTCCAGTATAAAACTTTCCACAATAAGCTTGGGGAAGACTAAGAACAAGTATTACTATTTTGGGAATAGTTATACAGGATGGTTTAACTGCACAAATATAGTGGTGAATTCTGACTGGCTAACTAAAGTTGACAAAATAAACAGATTTGATCGCTGGGGGTATCAAGACTAGATCAGAACACATAGTTGGGGGAATTATCAACCTCCTTACGACCTTGGATTGTCTATCAGTTGGTCATTATTAAGGGTACCATGAAGAAAAATTTAATATGTACTTGCATTGGAAAAGCTTTGTACATAAATTGGTACCTAGATTTTTCTAAAACTGCCTAAGTTTGACAAAAATATTTTAGTATTCAGAAGAAATTAATTGCAAACTTTTACTGCGTGTATGTTTTATAGTGTCGGTAGCAATAGTGTACAGTATACTGTACTGTAGTCTCACTATATTAACCCTTTAACGCTGAAGCCCTATTTACAAAAACGACTGGTGGCTTGGAGTTAGTCTTTTTTCAAAAAATCACAGCACGTTGAGTTCATTTTATTGCCTGAAGTTTAGTATGGTGAAAAAATATCATCATATATAAATATTGAAAAAAATAATTGTAATATGTAAACTAATGACAATTTTTTTAGTTGTATTGTAACTAAATTGCGATTATTTTGGTATATAACAAATTTTAAAACGATCAAAGTAACACAGAGAAAATATTATTGATGCAAAAACTGCCTAAAAAATTTTTTTTTTTTTTCAAAAATTCACCATAAAAAATATTTTAGTATTCAAAAATGAAGAAATTAATTTACTAAACTTTTACTTCGCAAGTTAAAGTATGTTTTTTTCTATTTATCGTTTATATGAAAATATTTCAAAACTGATAAAAGCTACAACCATGAGTTATTTTTTGTTGTATTGTAAATGAAATTGCGTTTTCATATATAAAACTTTATGTAACGACTGTATAAAACGTCTCACTGTTTCTGAATGTTTGGCGAAATTATCGCTTTTCATGTTTTTAAAAAATCACCATAAATCGAAATATTGTGCTAGAAAATTTATTGCAAAATGAAGTTAAACGATTGAATATTACTAAAGAAAGGAATTATAATTTTTATGTAAAATATTTCAAAACTGATAAAAGCTACAACCAGAGCTAATTACATGAAATTGCACACATTTTCATATATAAAAGTTTCTTTTAATGTAAACGATGCAAACATTACAACAACATGACGAAAAGAATTTCTGAGATGTTCTCAAAAAAAAATTTTTTTTCAGAAATTGCAGTTTGTTGCAAAATGAAGGTACATGATTGAATATTACTAGAATGTAAGAGTTTTAGCTTATAATTGTTTTTTACCATTTCGGTCGATGGTTATCGGCGAAAAATATTTCAAAACTGATAAAAGCTACAACCATGAGTTATTTTCTGTTGTATTCTACATGAAATTGCACACATTCCATATATAAAACTTTATGTAACGACTAATATAAAACAGTGCAAACATTAAGTGAGAATTTCTGGCGCGGACGTAAGGAAAAAGTTTTTTCAAAAATTCAATAAATCGAAATATTGCAAACTTCCAATTGTTGCAAAATGAAGGTAAATGATTGAATATTACTAGAATGTAAGAGTTTTAGCTTACAATTGCTTTTTACCAGCTGTGGTTTGAAATTTTGGCAGTTATCTGTGATTTATATGGCAAACTGATAAAAGCTACAACCGTGAGAATTTTCTGTTGTATTGTACATGAAATTGCGCACATTTTCATATATAAAACTTTATGTTTATACTTTACGATAAAATGCTGGTTGTTTGACTTTCAAAATTGTGCTAGAA
Source organism: Macrobrachium rosenbergii (assembly GCF_040412425.1). Taxonomy (NCBI): domain Eukaryota; kingdom Metazoa; phylum Arthropoda; class Malacostraca; order Decapoda; family Palaemonidae; genus Macrobrachium; species Macrobrachium rosenbergii. The sequence continues at coordinate 12,790,956 of NC_089777.1, read as the reverse complement.
CTTCCAATTTGTATTTATTGAATATTACTAGAATGTAAGAGTTTTAGCCTTTTTCGACCATTTCGTCGAGTCAAAGTTGACATAATTGAAATTTTTTGTAGATAGTGTTAGGCAAAGAATTTTGATTATTGATTGAATCGAGCTCAAAATTTTGCCCGTTTTTTATGGTTATGGCTTGTATAAGAGAAGTAGACTTCTCCCAGCTGTGGTTGAAGGATGTCTGACAACTAGTATACTTTGTGGTTGTTTGACTAATTGGTGATTAATTTCGGCATAGATAGTGTTAGGCTTTTGAATTGATTGACGACTCTTTGCCCGTTTTTTGGACTTGTATTAGACTTTCTAGGATGTCAACTAATAGTGCTACCATTAGGCGTACACTGTTTGTGTTCCATGTAGGGGACAAACATGTTCAGTAGTTTTATGTTGTGAGGAGTATAATGACTGGGATATTAAGAAGTGGAAGACTTTAGATGCACATCTCAGAAACTAGCTAGAGATAGGAAGATGAAAGCTATTGCTAAGGAATCTAGTAAAGCTTTATCTAGTCAGGATTCATCCACTAAGTCAGATGCAATTGCACCTGTAATTTCTTCCAGTCCCATCCCATCTCCATTTGTGCAACCATCTCCTTTACCTGGCTTTCATGTTTCCGACCCCCAACACCATCGCCAGTCTGGAGTTGAAAATCAACACTCGCTTTGAATTGATTGTGCAATCGATCGCTAAATTAGTGTCATTGGTGCAAGTGCTTAGGGATAAAAGCGAGTCAGAGAGCCCCGTGGTGCCCAGTGCAAGTGCAGTGGTAATGGAGGAGGTGGCTGTTCGGCCCGCCAATTCTCCTAGGCCAAAGGTCCCTGTCATACTCCCCAGCACCTGGGAGGAGGCAAACTGGCAGCCTAAGGGAGGTCGGTGGGGTCTGCCCCTGAGCAGTTGCCCCCTCAGTTCAGTCTGAAAGTGAGTCAGAGCACCTTGTGGCGCCCACTGCAATTGCAGTGGTAGTGGAGGAGGTGGCTGTTCGGCCCGCTGATTCTCCCAGGCCAAGCTCCCTGTCATACTCCCCAGCACCTGGGAGGAGTCATACTGGCAGCCTAAGAGAGGTCGGTGGCATCTGCCCCCAAGCAGTTCCCCCTCGGTTCAGTCTGTTGATGAATCCCAGACTGCAGCCAAAGGCCACTGGAAAAGTCTTCAAGTGAGTGCTCACTGTATGTCCTCCAGCTCTGAAGATTTTAGTCCCAGGCACGCACGGCGATATGCGGACAAGTCCCACCTGCTAAGGTGGCATGCAGTGGAGTTTGAGATTTCTTCCCCTGTTCCTTTTAAGAAGGGCAAGGATTCAGCGTGCCCATCGTGTAGTCACTGGGATACCCCAGAACAATTCTCTTCTGCTTCTTCTGACGATGGTCGTAAATTGGCTCCTAAGCGCCTTGTGGCGCGGAGACGTTTGTCATCGAATAAAGGAGCTACTGCATCAGGAGTTGCCCACTTAGCACCTCCATCTCTACAATCAGCTACACCAGCAACTAGTGTCGAAGCACCCAAACTCCCATTTGCGATTGAGTGTCCACTGGCGCCTATTCATCAACAAGTTTCGCTACTGGCTCCTGTCTCCACAGCGCCCATTGGTGCCCGTTCTTTGACAAGTTTCGTTACTGGCTCCCGTCTCCACAGCGTCCCCTGAGCACCCATGGGTGCCCGTTCTTCAACAAGTTTTGCTACTGGCTTCTGTCTCCACAGCAAACCCCCCCCGAGCACCCATTGGCGCCCGTTCTTGGACAAGTTTCGCTACTGGCTCCCATCTCCACAGCGCCCCTGAGTGCCCCTTGGCGCCTGCTCCTCCACCGCTTCTTAGTAGTGCCGTTTTGGACATTGTTCCTACTCCAGTTGACCCGATTCAGAGCAAACTGGATATATTCTCAGTTTGCTTCAGAAGGCTCCTCCTACAGCTCAGACAACAGCGGACTTATCGCTTTCTCCTGTCTCTTCTGAGGAAGAGGTTGTTCCCGATCAAGATCCACCTTCATAGGTGTACTTGGCACTGTTGAGGTTCCTGCTAGCAACTTATCCAAGCTGCTTCTCGCCAGCTATTCCCTCTTCAGCTAAGAAGGCACTGGAGGAAGTAGAAAATTATGTTCTTGGCCTCGGAACTTGCGCACCTTCTAAAAAATATTTTTAAGTTGTTCGAAGTGATGAGCCCATGTAATCTATCTCTTTAAGGGATCTAACCAGGAAGACCTTTTTCTGGTCGCCCTGGCCACCGCTAAGAGGTCCAGTGAAATCCATGCTTTAGACAGAAAACACAGGATTTTCTCAGGGGAGGGCAGTTTGCTCCTTTTCCCTAGACTTTCTGGCTAAGAACTAATCACCATCGAATCCATGGCCTTGTTCTTTTATGATCAAGAACTTGTCCGAGATAGTGGGTCTGTCTGAAGAAGAAAGAACTCTCTGTCCAGTAAGGGCCCTTAAGTTTTATCTTCCCAGAACGAAGGACATTTGTGGTACTTCAAGAAACCTTTGGTGTTCTGTGAAATATCCCTCTAGACCCCTGTCTAAGAATGCCCTGGCATTTTTCTGAGGAATCTGATTTCTGAAGCACATTCCATAGTGAACGAAGACTCACTCTCATCTTTAAAGATAAAACCCACGAGATAAGAGCAGTTGCTAAGTCTTTGGCGTTTAAGCGCAATCTGTCCCTTACGTCAATTGTACAAGCGATGTTTTGGAAGTGCAAGTCGGTGTTTGCATCGCATTATTTTAAGGGATATCAAGACGACTTATGATTAATGCAGTACCTTGGGTCCGTTTTACGCGGCTGGAGTGGTGTTGGGGAAGGAAACATAGAAAGCAATGTCCTTTCTTCAGTCTCTGCCTTGCCTAGGGTGTTGAGTTTTGGGGAGCCTGGGAGTAGTATGTACCTGGAGTACCCTCCATTCTTTTGGTGGTATGGTTGGGTATTGGTGTTTTTAATTTGGTTTTTGGTGGTTATGGTGACTATTTACTCTGGTTATTTCGTGTGGTACTGTGCCCTGGGCAGGGGCATCTTGTTGTACTTTGCTAGCCGTCGGAATTTAGTCCATCGCTACAAAGCACCCACTGTAATAGTAGGCTCTCAAGGCTTTACCGCCTCGCCTCTACTTGATAAGATGAGCGCCAACCAGAGGCAGTATCTTACAGTAGCAACTCTCTTATCAGGAAAGGTTCAACAACATTGATTCAATGTTAGCAAATTTCTGTTCTCAAACTCATTACTGTTAATGGTGTTTTGGGGTAGATATGCCCAACATTCCTACCTCCATTCAATGTGGGAATCAGCTATGTAATTACTGGGTAAGTTACTTATATAAAAATGACATTTTTATAATAAAGTTTTATATATACTTATCCAGTAATTACATAATCGAAGACCACCTGCCTCCCCTCACTTGGACATAAGGGCATAAACAAATTGAGGCTCTTTGCTGTGTTGTACCTTCTCTTACACCGGAAAGTGGGCGGGGCTTGTTGCCATAACCATAACAAACTAGCGGACCAGCAATTTCAAAATTTTGAGCTGCCAGTTAAAAGAAACTAATAGCTATGTAATTACTGGGTAAGTATATATAAAACTTTATTTTATTATAAAAATGTCATTTTTTATTAATTTAGCTCTAATACCTACCTTTTCAAATTCTTATTATAATATCTTGGATGATTTTTCAGAAAGAGCTCAAGAGATATGGGATTAAGCCCATTAGCCGGAAGAAAGCAATTGTTATACTGGAACACGTCTATGAAAAGACTCATCCACTGGTTACTGATAGTGAGGCTGATAGTAGTTACTGTGATACTCCATTACAGCCACAACATGCTAAGACAAAAACTGGTAAATTTATCTATTTAACTTCCTTAGGTTAGTGGTGCATGCTGTTCAGCTTGAGTAATAATGATAGTATGCTCTATGTCTGTTATTTATATCATTAATATGTATTGTAAGCTGATTTTGCCTTTTATAGACATGCCTTGCTTTACAAAATCTCTGGTGTTTGTCAAAAATGAAGAAGTAATTGTCATATTGAGGCATACTAGAAAGGATATTCCTCCCATAGCTAAGACAATCTTGTATTTATGCAGTTAAACCATGCAGTATAAAGCTGTTTTCACAGAGACATTTTACTGAGCTTATGGTATAAGTTGATAGCAAGAGGTATAAATACTGCCATTACAAAATGTATTAATATTATTAGTTTAACCAGACGAGAGGGAAAAAGCTAAGCTTTGTTGGAAATTCCAATAGTTATTTTAATTCAGTTTTTTCTATTAAAAAAACAGACACTAACTCAAAGTTCAGCATTACTCTTTATTGAGTCTTGGGGATAATCTAGTTTCCTGTCCCCATAATAGAAGATGACTTACCAAAGCCTTGACTTTTTATCTGTTCTCTTTTGTGGGGGGCGGGTTGGGGAACAGGTATAAAACGTCAGAAACTAGGTTGATCCCCAAGACTGGATAAAAGAGAAACACAGCCCCTGTATTAAGCTTTCAGTTAATGTCTGTTTTGTAGCAATAAAAGAAATAATTACTTGAATTTGCAATAAAACTTAGAATTTTACTTCCTGTCTGATTAAACTAATAATAATAGAAATTTTGTTATGACATTATATATACCTCTTGGTGTCAGCAAATAGCCTAAGCTCATTATAATGTCCCTTCAGATGACCCTCTGATAGATTAGAAATTTGACTTGGTGTTCTCATTAAACTAATTCATAGTAATGGTAACACCTGCCAAAGAAGATTGTTTTTACTAACTTTCATTGGTGACCAATCAAGTGCTCGTAATACTTCCATTTTGTATCACCCTCTTGATCGCCATTAGATCTGGTACTTCAGTGTTGCAATTTGATTTATTGTTTTGTATTCTATTGTATGTTGTATTTATTTTACAATCACCAAGGGTATTACTGTGCAGTATACTTATAAATTTGGTGTGTGCTTTTGAAGGGTAATGTGAGTTTTTGCATATTGAGGTAACTAAAGCTTGCAGAACCTTCTGTTTGTAGATCCTTTTTTTTTTCTTTCAATAAAAGTCAGCAAGCTGATTTGTTATGATAAAGGTCTATGCATGTCTTTTACTTGCAAAAATATATGTGCCAGTATACAGCATGTAAAAGTATTTGCTGAGTAGTTCTCTAATGATTTTATGGTTGTTTTGGGTAAACTTTTAATAAGGAATAAGTATCACTGTGAAGATTATCTCTTAGGATACATTTTAAAAATTCAAGATTTCCATGACTTTTTCTCACATGTTTTGTAGATGGCAGTAGTAGAATTGCAACTTATTTACAAGCAAATTAAAGTTATAACAACAGAAAAGCAAACCTGCAGATTATCAGGTACAATATTACTAGTGGTTCATTTATGTCTTGTAAGAGGTGTTCATTCAGACCTCTTTGTAAATAAACAAAGAGTTTCTTAATCACAGCATAAAGTTCATAGGTGTTTATTCAGTAAGACTTTCTTGGAGTTGTTGTTGTTGCTTTAGATTAAGCTGGCCTTATGACAGTATGAGCTCTTGCTTTTGGAGCAGCCCATAGTTCCTGGACTTCCTTTCAGGTTTATATGAATGCTATGTGTGAAGTCGTACACTTGGTGGCCTATTCATTTTTCTGTAATGATGAAGTAACAGAAGATATTACCTTTACCAAAATTATCATATGTGTCTTTGACATCTTCCAGCTCCTTTAATTATGAAGCCATAAACTCAATTTGAAATGTTAGAATCTGGGTAGGTAAAGCTGTTGAAACATTCAGAACTGTTATTGAACACATATAGTTCCTCAAAATCTACATTTCCATACTCAGTTTGAGATCTGCAGATGATCTTTATTTTTTATTGCTAAATTGATAGTTTTGTTTTGTTACCAAAAAACTTTACCAGACAAAGAAAAAATGCTAAAATATTTTTGCGGTTACAGAAATGTATTGCAGTCCATGAGAAAACTGAATCTTAAGCATTTAGACACTACAGGGCCCATTATTGTTGAAGTCTATAAGCAAGGAAATGAAGTGTTGGTTAGGCGCTAGTTCATCTGCCGTGGGTAGATAGTAAAGAACAAACCACTCAGCAGTGTAATTTTATAAAGAAATTCTTTTCCTAAGTATGGACTTTTTCCAATTAAGATGAAAATAAGGAACACTTGACTCGTAAGAAAGTTTTTTTGTGGCGACCATAAAAGGCATTAAATTACTAGGTTGATTCTCTGATGGAATGCATCAGGTGGGGATAGGTTATGCCCTTATAAATTATGGTAAGTCCTTGAGTATTGATTCATGATGCATAGGCTATTTGGCTGTGAGGCGTAAGTTTGCTGAGCATCCCCAGTCTTGTCAGTTCTCTCAGAGTGCTGAGATGAGGATGGCAATCATCTTTATCTTTGGATACTTATAGAAAAAGTTGCTTTCAGTTACTGGTATATTCTGGTTTCTGAAAAAATTTTCATCATGAGCTATAGATGTTTTTTAGTTATCAGTATTTTTATTTTACCAGCCTTTTAAAATGATGCAGTTTTATGGAGTTTACATAGATTTATGTGTATTGTGATATATTTTTAAGGAAATTTTTAAAAGGTTTTATTAATTTGAACTAAATCTTAATTTAGGAAACTCAGTAGTATTTTTGCAACACTTGGGTTCCAGAGTAAGATTTATTCATTCTCAGATTTTAGGTGCTTTGTGAATTTCCTAGCTTGTGGTTAGTGATAGATTATTTTGGGAACCTTGTACTATGTTTGCCAGAGTGGTTGATAGTTTATTATTTCCAAAATCCATTGTAGCATAGTGTCATGTATCTCTCACAGATGATTCTGAAGTACTACTCAGTTTAAATCCTTATTACAGGTAAACAGAAAGTCACTGCATCCCTTCAAGAAGGGCTGGCAGTAAAAAATTCCAAGAAGACTAAAAATACAGATGATAAGCCAAAGAAGAATACAGCCACAAAAACTAAAAACAACAAAGTGTCCCAGGTTGTCAACGTTCAAGACAGAATTGAAGAAGAGGAGGAAGAGGACAGTCCTCTAAATTTGTCACAGTCCTCCAGCACAAGGTATGCTTTAAGATACATGATGTTTTCTTAGTTTAATTTAGTCATCTTCATACAGATTACAAGACTGAACTTTTACCTAAGCCTTAACACCCAGCTAGGACGGACAAACCAAATGCTGAATCACAAGGTAAAGTGTGTGTGAATTGGTGCTTGAAAGATGAATGGGACCTTCATTAGAGGAGCCTGCACCTCTCTTCTGCTGAAAACTCTCACTTCTTGACTAATATTTATGGTAGACATGTATTAATGTTCTTGCCAGTATAACTAGTGTTTGCTTAACCAGCTTTCCATCTAACCTGATACTTGTCATCCTGAACCTGTTGTTACAAAATCTGGATTTTGCTCTAGGGATGTTAAGAAAATTCTTTATAATCTTGATAGCTTATGTGTATTCACCACTCTTTCATGTCATTTCATTTTCTTTACAAACTTATCAGCCTTTCTCATTCCAAACTCACCAGTTGTAGGCCATAAAAGTCTCCCTCTTGTGCAAATCAATTAGAGTTACTCACTGCAATTTCCTCTAATTCCCCTAATGCAGCACCCACTAACTGCATCTCTTCAGTCAATTCATTCATTATCAGAATATCATTCACTTTTAATTATAATCTGACATCCATCCAGAATTTCATGTTTACCCCATTCTCTCACTCTTTTCACATATTTTAAATCTGCTGAAATCAGTTATTCCGTCATTCAATTTTTGCAACATGTTCTTCAATACTCTCCCTACAAACTCAGGACCATTGCCACTCAACATTTTCATTGGCTTACACACACACACATTGGTAACAAAGTGTCTCACTACTCTCACAATATTCTCCCCTCTCTTATTGTTCACAAGTACTGTACAGGAAGTCCCTGGTTATCAGCGGGGGTTCCATTCCTGATGGCTTGACGACAACCGAAAATCACCAATAACCGAAAATCTGCGATAATAGTGCCGATAACTGGGTATGCCATTATCACCATACCTGCGTATCCTGTTGCAGTCAGGTAGTGAAGCAATAATTTCACATGACTCATTCATACTTAATCATGGAATAGATATACATGTGTAATCATGGAATAGATAGACATATAATTTCTCTGATCTTTCCGTTTGTGATACTTGGATGTTATGTATAAATCCTTGTCGTAAATTTCCATGGTTTGAATTTTTCCCATGTGTCCACACACATCATGCACAACTTTACGCATTCCAGTTGCATCAGTCACAGAAAACACTGGCATACACCCCACTTCATCCATCCATTTACATGCAAAATACACCAGTCCACAGCAAACTACAAACCTACCAGCAAATTTATTAAATTCTTTTAACAGATTTCCTTCTTCGCTAAAATAGGTGGGGTTCTTCTTTCCTTCAGGAGTTGTATCATAATCATCAGTAAATTCATATATGGATAAAGTAATAATTATCTAAACTATCAGATACGCTGTTTGGGCATCCATGACTATATGAATGAACAAGTGGTTCATTCTTTTGGTTAACCCACTTCACTCATTATTATTATTATTATTATTATTATTATTATTATTATTATTATTATTATTATTATTATTATTATTATTATTATTATTCTTTTGGTTAGCCCCACTTCACTCATTATTATTATTATATTATTATTATTATTATTATAAAATAATTTTACAAGCCCAATGAATGATTATTAGATACTCCTGTGGGTGGCTGAAGGAATTTTTTTTTAAATGAAGGGTAGATATTGAAGCATATCGCAGTTAAGTTGGCTATGAAGTTGGCCAGCCAAATGGGAAGAGACCAAAAGAAACAAGGAAAAGTAAAAGGTAGAAACAAATGAAACGGGGAATTGATGGCATTAAAAATTCCCCTACTACTGCCCCTAATGTGTAAGATACCCTGCTAACGGGACCTCTATGAAGAAACACTGTTGGTACCCACATGGTATTGTTTGTCAATTTTTAATGGCCTAGTCTCATAAGCTGTGACAGACAAAGACACATTAGAATATGAATTTGTATGTATGGAAACATTGCCTTTTTTAGAATTCAGGATTAGGTTTAAATGAATGAGTGTTGAGTGCACATAGAACATTCTTTTTCTGTTTATCCAGACCACATGAAAGGTGATACAGATTATCTGCAAGTGTGTTGAAAAATATTTCTGCATTTGTTGTTATTCTAAAAAAATTTCAGCCCATGATAATTACTCTGTCAAGTAGTAGTACTTTCCATTTAACATCTTGACTACTTGCTCACATACGGTCCCCATTATTTATACATTTTTTTTTTTTCAACAGCAGTGAGGTATCTGAATTGGAGTGTGTTGAGGAATCAATGTTATTGGGCGCTCTCGATGATGACATTGCCGTTAGTGCTACTCACCAAGGTTGGTGGTGCAAGTTATTATATTCCTGTTAGAAAAGCTTGTTTGTTTTATCTCTGCAAATGTTTTCATACATCGTTTTCTTTTGATTGTTATGACATCTGAAAAATACTTGCATTACATTAAACTCCTTAATGATTGAACATTGAATTTCAGTTTTCATTTTTATTTCATACATCACTGTCAGATTGTTGATATAAATAAACTAGTACATTATATAATTTCCGAAGTATTGATATAATGTTGCTGCCCTTAGACAAATTGCTTTTTTATTTGTATTTTAAAAATTTTTCATAGTTAATGTAACAAGGTTCAAACACATAACACAGTGTTTCCCAACCTTTTTTCGTTGTGACCCTAAATACAGTCGTTAATTAACCTGGGCCAGCAATCCTAAATGTGTGAACATGTAGTAATAAACCCACCCCTTTTCATGTTACAGTTATACTTGCAAATGTTTATGAGTTAACGTTATTCTATTTATATTAGTTTATATTTACCAACACAATGAATTTGAATAAATTTGAAAAGGAAAAGAAAACAAATGTTAAAAAACATATAAGATTTTTGTCAGTGGATAGCAATCACAGCTTTTTATACTTTGCTGATAAATTCCAGTGATTCATAAAATTAATACAGTGAATCATATATAAAAAATGGCTAGTGAAAGACCCAAGTAGTATACCTTGGGAATAACCAGGGACCACATTGAAAGAAAGACTACAACAAATTATAGAAACTCAAAAGTTTTCTCAGTGGCTACCTTGAAATTGCACGGGTATGGGTGCTTTTTCAGCACTCTTCTGTTGAAAGTATGTGTCTAGGAGAATCTTCACGGTGTCCTACTGAAGTAAATCAGCTACATTACTAAAAATCAGAATGTGATGAGTTGTGAATTATTATAATATTTTTTTTAACCCTCTTGTGCTTACAGGGGTTCCTATAGTGCTACCCGGTACGCGACTTATGCCGTGGAGGGAAAAGTGGGGCTCGCGCGGAAAAGTTTCTTCGTAAAAATCAGTACATCCAAACTATAACTGACATAGGCTTCTGGTTTGTTTTATGATGTTGGCAAATGATTGAATTTTTTCCTAAAGCAATCAGAAAATCTTTGCAAGGCCTAGAAATAATAAAAAAGATGTGATGAATGTGAAATTTTTAAGAAAAATCATGGATATTTTTTTGAAATCTTGAAAAGTATAATAATTAGGTTTGGGGAGTTTATTTTATACGTAAATTGTGTGGGAATGTTTGAACTTTCACGTGGAAGCAATCATTTTGCTATAAATATGTTTGCTAATTAGCTGTTACCAATTAAAAAGTGCTAATTTTTTATGGAGTGTAATTATCAGATTTCCCAACCTACTTATGTTGACTTTTCTTATTGTACCTAAGTAAGGAATAAAGATAGAAAAAAATAAAGGTGGCATTAGAAAGCTGAATAAATTTCCTATAAAACACAGAAAAGAAAGATATGTGTATTGTTAGAATAAAATTGAGCAGTTGTCGTTAGATTATGGAAAATTTTTTTTTTTCTAAGAAAATATACAACAACGATTATTATATAGAAAACGTTGATATTTTTAAATTTTACTGTTCAGCACGATAAAGTACAAAGAATGATATATAATATTGTATATGCACATTGAACTTATTTACAGATGCACAAACAGGCATACAAAAAATTATCTATGCATACTTAAATTCCGGCCGAACTACAGCGTTCAATGCATATATATTTGCTGACATTTTTCGTAATTACTCGGTAATAAATAATGCTAGAAAAAAAGTGAAAACTGCTATGGAAAGCTGAATAAATTTCCTATATATATGTTACCTAAAATCAATAGGTGTTCCCAGTAAATAATTAGGCAATTGAAGCTTAAAGACGTAAGTTTTGTTTTTTCACGTAAAGTCAATTGTTCGCTAAAGGTTTTTATATAGAAACTTTGATATTTTTACATTTTGCCATTCAGCATGATAAAGTACAAAGAATGGCTGTTCGAATGATATATAATACATGCACATTGAAGTTACTTACAGATGCACAAACAGGCGTGCAAAAAATTATTCATGCACTCATAAACCCTAGGCCGAACTACGTGGCTCGACTGGGTTCTTGAGTGCTCATATTTACGCTTACATTTTTTGTAATTACTTGGTAAGGAATGACGTTAAGAAAAAAGTGAAAATTGCAATGGAAAACTGAATAAAATTTCTATAAATAGCCCACATAAAAGCAATAAGTGTTCCCAGAAAAAATTGAGCAATTGAAGCTGAAAGACAGAAATATATGTAAAAAAAGTAAATTCTTCACTATTTATCTTATCAAAAAATGCTTGAAATATTATTCAAAATACTTAACAATCACTTGCAAACACTTTTATAACAAAAACAAAAGAGAAAGCACTTCACAAACGCAGATAAATGACGACAAAGCAAAAAACGTGAGAGTGCTAAAAAGACATGCTGAACCCAGTCAAAACAGGAGGTGAAGTGCTTGAGTTCGGGGAGGACTGTGGCGCATGGTCGATACCTATCGGTTTCCTGTTTACGTTTTCTTGTAGATCCAAGATCTGCCCACTCAATGGCGCAGGTCTCGTTTTCTTCGGATGACTTTTTTTGTGGTGAATTCCCCCTGAAAATAACTCAGATGACGCGGAAATCGCGTCATCGGAGCACTTACGGCAAAAAATTTATTGATGTGGTTTCGCGTCATCAGATCACCAGAGGGTTAAGACCCTCCGACAACCCTAAGAAAAAGTCTCACGACCCTCATTTAGGTCGCGACCTCAGGGTTGGGAACTGCTGACATAACATGCTATTTAAATGTATGATTCTAATACGATTGTCATGGCGCAGAGATTTCATAAGTAGAATTATAGGTCAAATCGCCAGAGAAATTAACTTATTCACATTTTTTGTGCAGGTTGCTTATCCAGCCAAGTCCTCCAGTTTATTAGAAGTGACCCAGAATTTCACCAGAAAGTCTTACTTTATGAACCCTTCTTCGTAGAAGATTTACAGGCTTCACTTAAAGCTAATGGAGTGAAATGCAACATGAGAGGCCTTCTTGATATTCTTGATGATCAGGTAAGGAATTGAAACTAGAGCTTAAATCTTGCAACAGAAAAAGATTAAATTTAGTTATTTTCAAGTCCTTACTCTAAAAGTAACCATTGTACTGTGTAATGTAAAACTTTTAATCAGTCAGGGCCTGATACAGAGCATCCAGAGTTAAGGATTCTTGGTTTGAACTGCTAGTGGTGATTGATGTTAAGTAAGAGAGCTGTCTTGTTGAGATGTTATAAAAATGATAATTGGATTTACATTTGTTCTCTTATACATACTAATTTTGTAGCATGCTACATAGTCCATCTTAAGTCTGCTCTGAGAAACAGTTCCTTGAACTGGAGAAAATTATGGTATGCCCCTACCTTTACTCAAGTCCATTAAACTAAGTACTTCTTGCCTGAATTAAAAGTGCTCTTAGTTAATTTTCTAGGCCTCTACATCAGTGAAGCCTGTGTCTATGGCATTGCTGAATGTCTACTGTTGTTCCAAGCTGATCAGATTATGACCTGTACATCTCTAGTTTGGCCTGGTACTGTTCAGTCTTTCTTAACCCAGCTTGATCTGTCCATCATCCTCACTTAATCTGTAGTTGGGGTTGATGTTTTTAACCCTTAAACGCCGAGCCTCTATTTACAAAAAGTGTCTGCTGTATGCCGGCGTTGGGAGTTAGCGCTGCGGAAAAAGTTTTTTAAAAAAAATCACAGCACGCTTAGTTTTTAAGATTAAGAGTTCATTTTTGGCTCCTTTTTTTGTCATTGCCTGAAGTTTAGTATGCAACCATCAGAAATGAAAAAAAATATTATCATATATAAATATTGAAATATATGACAGCGCAAAAAAAAATTTCATATATAATTGTATACAAATCGCGCTATGAGCAAAACGGTTAAAGCTAATGAGTTATTTTTTTATCTTTGTATTGTATACTAAATGCAATGATTTTGATATAGAGAAAATTGTAAAACGATCAAAGCAACGCAGAGAAAATATTATCACAAAATGATGCATGAATTCGTAACGTGCGGACGTAAAAAAAAGTTTTTTTCAAAAATTCACCATAAATCGAAATATTGTGCTAGAGACTTCCCGTTCATTGCAAAATGAAGGTAATTGATTGAATATTACTAGACTGTAAGTGTTTTAGCTTAAAATTGCAGTTTTTGACCATTTCGGTCGAGTTAAAGTTGACCGAAGGTCGAATTTTTTCTATTTATCGTGATTTATATGAAAATATTTCAAAACTGATAAAAGCTACAACCATGAGTTATTTTTTGTTGTATTCTACATGAAATTGCACACATTTTCATATATAAAACTTTATGTAACGACTAATATAAAACAGTGCAAACATTACGACAAAGTGACGAAAGAATTTCTGAGAAGTTCGGCCGAGTTACCGCGCGGACGTAAGAAAAAACTGTTTTTTCAAAAATTCACCATAAATCGAAATATTGTGCTAGAGACTTCCAATTTGTTGCAAAATGAAGGTAAATGATTGAATATTACTAGAATGTAAGAGTTTTAGCTTACAATTGCATTTTTCTACCATTTCGGTCGAGTCAAAGTTGACCGAAGGTTGAAATTTTGGCACATCGTGATTTATATGAAAATATTTCCAAACTGATAAAAGCTACAACCATAAGTTATTTTTTGTTGTATTCTACATGAAATTGCACCCATTTTCATATATAAAACTTTATGTAACGACTAATATAAAACGGTGCAAACATTACAACACAGTGACCAAAGAATTTCTGAGATGTTCAGCCGAGTTACCGTGCGCGGACGTAAGGAAAAAGTTTTTTTCAAAAATTCACCATAAATCGAAGTATTGTGCTAGAGACTTCCAATTTATTGCAAAATGAAGGTAATTGATTGAATATTACTAGAATGTAAGAGTTTTAGCTTACAATTGCGTTTTTCAACCATTTCGGTCGAGTCAAAGTTGACCGAAGGTTGAAATTTTGGCACTTATCGTGATTTATATGAAAATATTTCCAAACTGATAAAAGCTACAACCATGGGTTGTTTTTTGTTGTATTTTACATGAAATTGCACACATTTTCATATATAAAACTTATGTAATGGTTAATACAAAACGGTGCAAAAATTACGACAAAATGACGAAAGAATTTCTGAAAATTTCGGCCGCGTTACCTTGCGCGGACGTAAGGAAAAACTTTTTTTCAAAAATTCACCATAAATCAAAATATTGTGCCAGAGACTTCCAATTTGTTGCAAAATGAAGGTAAATGATTGAATATTACTAGAATGTAAGGGTTTTAGCTTACAATTGCATTTTTCAACCATTTCGGTCGAGTCAAAGTTGACCGAAGGTTGAAATTTTTTGTAGTCGACGTACGGTACGTCCACTCGTCACCCGACAGACAATTTTATTCGACTTACGATACGTCCAGTCGGGTTAATGAGCCTCTTCCAGCAGTTTCTATCTTAGCTCATTTCACAGTTGGTTTTGGCAGGTGTTTTACAGACCGATGCCTGTCTTGACTCTAACTATCCCTGTTTATTCAGGCTTGGGACTGGTACTGATTTGGGGTGGCATACTCTCCCTGGCCCGCAGATGCCTAGGTTTCATTAAGCTTGATATTAATTGTATTTGATAAGAGATAAGGAATGCTTTCATGGATATTGCCTTGTCTGTCCAGTTTGTCAGATGCTGTTCTGAGGAATGTCTATGGCCAGCAAAGTATCTGAGGCATCGTTAGTGCTGCTGCCAGTACTATTACATGTCTTGGTCAGTTAAGATTGTTCCCCAGCATTATGTGCAATGTGAGAGTGAGTAGATAAGGTACTCAACAAACTGAATCATAGGGTGTCAGCTTTGAGTTTGGTTTAAAACTAGTCAAATGTTTTTTCCATGTGAAACACAGAAGGTAAAATTTGTAAATGCACTTTTGAAACACCTCTTGTCAAATTCATGACATATGATCTTGTGGCTTTGACAAAAGTTGTTGAAATCAAGGCTGTGAATTAACAGTTAGTTCTATTGGGGCTTAGTAGGAAATATTTTTGGATTACTGTGCTGTCTGGTTGATAAGTCTGCTAAGAACTATGAATATGACCTTAGCCTATGCTTCCTTTCTACTTCAGGTAAATCATGTTAATCTCAAATTATTGAATGGTTATGCTTTCAGGGTAATATAATGATCCTTTGATAATTTTTGTGTGCAGTATTCATGTAGGCCTCAGGTAGAAAATGTAAAAAGTAAATTAAGTTACTGAGGTGGTAGCCACAAAATAGTCTGTACTTGTGATAAGGGAAAAAATCAGTGTCTAAAGATGAGAAGTATAGAGAAGTACTGATAAATTTAACCAAATAGATCTGATAACACAGGAAGAAGTAATTACATTATAGAGAAGACAGTGTTATAGAGGAAACAAAATGGAAAATATAAAAAATAGAAATAAAATTATATTGTTTATTATTTAACTCTAATAAAAGGTTTACATTTATGACTTATGGGAAGCAGTCAAGGAAAAAATATGTACATGTGGATGTAAATTTTTGGACCAGGTGGTTAGTTAAACTACAGTTTTAAGTGTTCAGTCTTCCTCAACACATGCATCTACATTTTTACTATAGGCAGATCAGAGTTGTAGTAACAGTGTTCAAGTAGATAATGAATGTAAAAGAATAGGCACTGGGAAATAAAGAAACCAGAAAAGTAAGGAAGAGCATCATTGCATTTGAAAGTAACACTACAGTTTCAATTAAACTTGAATAACACTGATTTACATAACACTGCCAAAAACAATTCTGCTTTTTGTATGTGATGCAGTGTAGAGTACTTCGTGTGTTGTGCTTTTCATCAGTTCCTCTTGAACTCTTCTCACCTAGAATGTAACTCATTCAGCATTTTAAGTGTCATTCTCAACTTAAATTCTCATTAGGGAAACATCTAATCCATCTCTTCTTCAATAGCACAAAAAATTGGTGCACTAGTCTTGCGAGATCTTTGAAGACATTTCGATCATGGGTAAATGTTTTTATTCTTTATTTCTGGATTGATCTTCAGTAGCTGACTCATCCTTTAAATTGTTGAATAAAAATTTGACTTCCTCTTATTATTAATTTTTGGCACTGTCATTTAGTTAGATCAGTACTCATATTTAATAAAAATTTTTCATAATTCTGGGGTCCCTTTGCATTCAGACCTTCCCAGACATTACTAGATGTGCAGTTAATTACAACTGCCTTGCCTTGTCTGTTAGGTTCAGTACCTCACTGTTTTTTTAAGAAATATTATTCCAATTATGGCCAAATAATGAAATGATCTTCATAGTCACATAACCGAATTGTTGAAACTTGAGAGGTTCAAACTTGGTGCAATGGCTTTTTCATAGAGGAGGTTCACATGAATGTCATTTTATAGAATTTATATCTTAATTTTTTTCCCCGTGCTATCTCTCACTTATGTAGTTTATTCTGTCTTTTTTTTATTCATACTAGGTACCTTTCCTGTTGGTGTAGTATTAAAGTATGTATTACAGGATTAACTGTATTTGATAAAGTATTGTACATAATATTTTGTATATCATTATTTTTGAAACTTACAGAACTGTACAAAGTACTCATGTCAGGCTGAAGACATTGCTATAGACTGTATGAAACTTCCTACTACTGCAATGCAAGGCATAAGGATTCAATTTCTGTGCCATGAAAACTGCAAAATTTTTAAGATTGGTGGTGCATACATGAAGAATGAAATTGTTTAACATATTTTTTATTGTTTCACAACAAACCAGTCAGTTATAATTAGCCTCAGTTCACATTGATGAATTTCCTAGATGCATAACTTCTGAAGTATAGCATATGGATGATAGCTAAAAAAATTACTAAGAGAGTGGCAGTATGTGCATGTTTAACCCAGTGGGAGGAAGGAATTGCTGGATTCAATCTTTTGAGTGTTTCCATTAACGTGAGATATCCTTTTAGGATTCTCCCCAGTTTTGTTTTGAAGAGAAATTATGGAATTTCTTTTTATTTGTTTTTTCTCTTCCCTTTTTCTTCAGTCTGCTGTTGTTTGGTTTGTAAATCTACTTTATTATCACCTTTTTGAAAATGCCCTTTTCTCAATTTAAGTTTTTTGTTCACCTCATTATTAAATCATTTGTTTTGACTTTTGAATATTGCTGCTATTGCTCTTTTTTTTAGGATCATATATACACAGTCTAGTCCCGGTATTCATGGGGGATGCATACCACTACCCCCATGAATAGCTAAAATCCACGAATGCTTGACACCCTCTAAAGACACTTATAACTGCCTATTTTGATAGTTCAAAACATCAAAACAAACCATAAAAATGCTTATACATGAATATTTTAATAGTTTCATCACAAAAAGTGCATTTAGTAAAATTATATGAAATACAGTAATATGTGAATATTTCTCTATGAAAAATACCTTGAATATGCGAATTTTCCGTGAATAATGTGTATATATGTTCCACAGAGAAATCCGTGAATAGATGAAACCGTGAATCTGTAACCGCGAATAGGCGGGAGTCCACTGTGTGTGATTGCCTTTGGTATATGTACTTTTGTTATTTAAATGACCAAAATGCCTAAGCAAATTTGCCAGAGCCTTGTAGATAAGATCTGTCAAGTATTCAGTTGCATTTCAACAGAGATATTCCACATTCACAATTGATCCCTGACCCTTTTTTTGTGCTGAGAGCAACCAGATCTGCTGAACAGCTGCACCAGTATGTAGAA
Source organism: Macrobrachium rosenbergii (assembly GCF_040412425.1). Lineage (NCBI taxonomy): Eukaryota > Metazoa > Arthropoda > Malacostraca > Decapoda > Palaemonidae > Macrobrachium > Macrobrachium rosenbergii. Next base: position 12,772,691 of record NC_089777.1, on the reverse strand, counting down.
AATATGCCGTGCTGTCAAACTTCTCAGTTCCAGAGGTCCTTTATTCTTCACACACTTTTGGACTGTGGAACAGTCTCCTTGAAGATTCGTGCAATTGGAACTTCAAAATTCAAGTAAAGATGTAATGCATTACTACCCTAATACAATTCTCCTTGTATTTTAATAATATACTGACTTTCGTATCTGTTAATTTGCTAATTTCTTTTTCTTTTTGCTAATTTTTCTTTTTCTTTTTTCTGTGTTTACTTCTTTACTTTCTGTTACTTTCTAATGAGCACCATATTCTTTGGAATTTCAAGTCAGTGGCCCTTTGGGCGTGTTCCATATGAATAGGGTTCATCTTTTGAATAATAATTATAATAATAATCATCATCATCATCATCAGGAACAAACAAAGAAGCTGGGCTTGTCTCCCACCATTGTAAGGTGGTCTACCTTCTAGGCAATGAAAATTTTTAAAATGAATTTTCTGTTTTGTAGTTACAAACTCCTGCCTTGAATAATCATCCAGATTATACAAAAGCATTGCCAGTAGCCTCCCTAAGACAATGGTTTGCCATTGTTTGGAAACAGAATTAAAAGTTTACTGAAGTGCCTGATGTGGACATCATGAACTTCTCTTTGTAAAATAGATTTTGATGGTGAAAATGTCTATCTTATAAGATATTAGGTCATCCTATACAGTACTGAAATGGTAATTTAATGTCCATTATATTGTATTAAATCTAGCCTGATTACTATGTTGCCAAGAACTTACTGGCTTTGGTACAGAAGTCAAATGAGTTTGATTATCAATGAGAAATATTTTAAGATAAAAGTTGGGCATATTTATAAGTTTTATGGTATTTGCATCTAGTTTTATTGAGTCTTACATGATGATTATTCATATACTTTTTTTTTTTAATAAATCACTGGGTCTGTGTTGCTGAGGTCGTCTTAAATTGAAAATTTAGTACGGAGATAAGCTGGTTCTATCTATGTAGGGGGACCATGCACAATGTGCTACAGAAGGTTCTTTGCAGCACCCATTTGCTCCGAGCTACCTACATTTTTGTCTCTTTTTTCATCATTTCCTTGTAGTATCTTCCCAACTAGCTATCCAACTTCTTTAACTTTGTTTTGCTCCAGTTTATACCCCTTATTCGAAAGAAGATCCTTATAAGTCTATCAACAATTCATTTGTTTGGTTAGACCCTTCAGAATAATGATAATAATAAGCATGTACTCAGTTTATTTAATGATCTGGATAAAAGTATCTCTGCCTTTGCCAGTGCATCACCTTCAGGACTCATCAAGGACAGAGGCAACGCCAACGAGGTCGAAAGTGTAAGAGGAAGAGTGTTGGTACTCCGGGTAAATCACCTAAAAGATCTAAAAGGAACAATCCGTAAATGGTGATACTGTATTATTTATTATGTTTTTTAACAGACAAAGGATTTCAATTCAGTGACTAATGAACATCTGTGATATAGTTCAGTGCATTTAGTTTATTTAATTTGACTAAGGTGGAAACAATGGAAAATTAATATTACTAAGATGAAATAACTTTAATCACATGTATTAATGTGGTAAGAGTACTGTAATCCTTTGTAGCAATATATTTTGTTAATAAATATTTGAAAACTGTACAAGTGTTTGTTTATCCTCAGCAGTGCTCACAGATTTGCAGCATAAGCACTGCTGTAAGGTATAGGAAACATTGAATTTAGTATAAGACAATATTTCCTATATAAAAAAGGAACCAATTCATATGGAGCAAGTATAAAACGAGGCTACTATATCAATTTGACAAGAATTTTATACAAAATAGAAGCCTCACATGTGAAGTAATATTCTAATGTTGAGAAGCACAGCAGAATAATACTGTATAAAGATAATAAGGTAAAAGATTCACCCAAAGATATATATATAAAGTATGCATAGACATTTGGTGGATAAAGTAAAGGAATAACTATGACAATGGTGCACGGCCTTTTAAAGTGACATTACAGTCTCCCTAAGGCTTATCAACATCAAAATCCTGAACACTGAATATAAAACTTCCAAACTTTTGAAGTACAGGAAATAAAGACTGTCATAAGGCTGTGTAACCTCATCATACCTCAGCAGTAATTGGAAGTTGACACTGGAGAACATGAAGCTTGGCCCAAAAGGTAGTTGAAGTTCTACACTGAAATATTATTTACAAAAGGTGGCTCAACGTAACATCTCTTGACCATGGGCTACATCATTATTATTATTATGAAATGGAAAACCTTTTAAGCAGTCTAGTCTAGACTTAAAGCATGTTTCAATAAAATTACATGTCTGCAGATATAAGAACCCTTTATGAACCATACCAGATATATGTTTTGAGTTAAATGTTGGTGTCCATCAAGACTCAGGCTCAAGTGCTTTTGTTGTTTATCAAAGCTATAGAGGAATGCAGAAAAGGTGGCCCCTGGGACCTGCCGTAAGGAAATGAAAAGACACTTTGGAAGGATCTTCCTTTCTAAAGTCATTGTTCAATTGTTGAGTAATGGGAGCCCTTTAATATAAAAGAAATCATGATGGGAATTTCCATGAAATTTTCACCTTTTGTAAATAAGTTTTTTGCAAAAAAAAAAATTCATTATGAAATTATATTGAAGTATTTGTTTTGTTGAGAAAAGTCTACATGATGAGCTTATGACAAAAAAATTCAATGTGATAGGTTTTTATTGCAGATGAATTTTTACAAAAAAATAAAATTAGTATGATGGATATTTTCAGTGTGATGAATTTTTATAAATAAATAAAGCAATAAAAGTATTGATTTTCAATGAATTTTATAAAAATTTCAGGGAAGGTTGACAAGTGACTAAGAACTGCCCCACTCAAGTCTCATAGATAAATTCAGTTACTAATATTAAGTCCAAGAGTCTTGTAGGGGAAATATGTTGGACTTTTATGAGGTATGTACCCCATGGGATGTTTTTTTTTTTGCAATCTGTTAGTGTAGGTTTGTTTTTAAAATTTTTGATACAGAATGAACATAGTTCAACTGACATTGAGACACAAACTAGTGCCATCTGTAATCGTGATTTTCGTTGTTGAATGTAAACAATTGTATATATCAAGGAGCAGTACTTTCTTGATAGAAGGAATGAATATATCTGTTAAACTATCAGAAGTTGAGTTAAAAGCCACTGGTTTTGATGAGTGGAGATATTTTCAAACTTGTAGAAGCAATATGCCAAGCTCCCAGTCTCCAATGTTATTTTTTAACCAGCGGTCCCTGCTGAGAAAGCCAATAAACAAAATGTACCCTATAGACAAAAAGTACAGCAAACAAAATTTACCCAGTTGACAAAACATAACCCAAAGGGGCCAAATGCAACATGTGAAAAAATTGTGCCCAATTGATGTAATGAATATATCAGATGAGTGCTTTTTGTTAATTGGGAACATCTTGTTCACTGGACACATTTTGTCTATTGCGTTTTGTTCATTGGGTACACTGGCCTATATAATATGTCTTGTTCACTGGACACATTTTGTCTATTGCGTTTTGTTCATTGGGTACACTGGCCTATATAATATGTGTTGTGTGTTGGGTAAGTTTTGGCTATTGGTTAATTGTGTTCAATAGGTAATATTTTATTATGTAGATTTTGTTCTCTGGATACTTTTAGTGCACTGGGTGCATTTGGCCAACTGGGTAAATTGCATCCATTGGGGATATTTGATACATGTTTTGTTCACGGGGCACATTATTTCCCTTATGTTTCTTGACAGATAAAGTTGTCTAAAAACATACTACAGTGCTTCAAAAAGTTCAGAAATATCTACCAAACTAAAAGTCAGTGGATTTTGACTCAGTTCCTATAGTGCCTATAGATACAGTAGATGTGAATTTTCTATCTGGCTATTAATGTTACCCTATTTATTTATTTATTTCTTTATTCATTTATTTATTTTTTGCATTTATGTGTACATATGGTGGTAGTATGTCTTTTTGTAGCTGACAATGCTGTCAGACCTATTTTTTTAAAGATAGATCTATTCAAATCACACATTTCTTCCACTGAATTGCATATCCTCATAATTATTTCTGTGATAGTAGTATGTTTGAATTAACATTTTTGTAAAAGTGATGTACTTTTCATACAAAACACTAAGTGTATATAAAAAGATTTTTAAGCCACTTCTTATGCAAATTGCAGAAATCTGAATGCTAGAGTTTATATTCTCCCCTCAGAAAGTTAGGGAAGGAAAAGAGACTTCTTCCATCTGAGAAAAATGTACAGTCCAGTGTTGCAAACTCAGCCATACTGAGTTATGGAGCTGCAAGTTTAGTATTTTTCTTTTCTTTCTGTCTTTATTTCTTAAATCTCAAGCTGAAAACCCAGGAGGGCTTCCACAAAGTAATCAACCTGCAGAGAGAGACAGATTATAGGAAAAGGTGATAAATAAATAAATATGAGGGAATAGAAAATAAAACATAACTGATATTCAGCAGACATCAGCAGAAAGCAGGAATGAATTTGCTACTTGCTTAAATATTTGGAGATCAGAAGATTCCACAACTGCACTAGGCAAACTATTCCACATTTTAGCTGTAGCCAAGGCAGAACTCCCCCCAAACTGAATAGTATTAAACTTGTTGCTAGAAGGTGACATATTTTTTGCAGCAGCAGCCTGCCTAGTGTTGCAAGCAAAAACAGCTTGACCATGTAAAGAAGAGTGCAGAGGATGTTTGTCATTGTGGTATATTTTATGCAACAAACATAGAGCATTTTACTTAAGGTTTTCTCTCATTGTTAGTGTTGTTCTGTTTCGCTCTATCTTCGTCATTGCTGTTGCTGCTTTCCTGGAGCTAACTGGAAAACATTCTCTGAATGTTGGGTTTAGAATCAGGTTTTGAACTTTCTGATGTCTTCACCCCAGAGGTTCTGTGAATTTGATGTTCTTCCCAGCAGTCATCCTTATCACTCGTGATTATCTTGTTTGCTCTATCATCAATAGTCCCATTTTTTCTGGTTGTTAAATGCTTTCATGTCAGGACATGTCAGTGTAATTGATGTACAGCATAGATGAAGATAACATGTGCTTCAATAGATTAAAAAATTATGAGAAAAAAAGTTGATTACATGCTGCATAGTTTGATTTACTTTCTTACAAGATTAGGTTTTAAATAACTTTTCAGGCATGATCTTTCCTCCTGATAGGAATCTGATTGTAAGATTAGAACCTGAGGTTAGTCAGTATGTATTATATATATATATATGTGTGTATATATATATATAATATATATGTATATATATATGTATATATGTATATATATATATATATATATATATATATATATATATATATATATATATATATATATATATATATATATATATAATATATAATATATATATAAATGTTCCTTAATATCAAATTGCAGCGTGGATTTGATATTAAGCGACATTTGTAGCTTCATGATTGTATATAAATCACGATGTCATAAAAAATATATATATATATATATAATATATATATATATATATATATATATATATATATATATATATATATATATATATATATATATATATATATATGACCCATGTGGTGTGATTAGTAGCATATTTGCCTGCCAAGTAAGGGGACCCAGTTTAATTCATGGGTCAGGAGGGGCACACTCCTTGTAGACCCATTGTGTCTCTTGACCTGAACAGTGAATTATGTACCTGGTAGTTAGATGATGGTTGTGGTTGATCAAGGGCTAAAATGATTCCATGGAAAGAAAATATATTTGGATCCATTCAGTATAAAATACTTTGTGCCCCAGTTGGCTCAGTCAGTGGTTTATATACCTAGTGGGTAATCAGCTGTTGTAGGTTGCAGCCAGAGTAGAGAAGGCCATGGGACTAGCAAGGTTATCCTAACAGACTTGTTTAAAACCTGATGTTTAACAACCAATAGAGCCATTTTTCCTAAGCTAAAATACTTAAGGCTAATTTTAGATGATAGTCAATTTCCCCTTGTAGGGCGGTAGTGCCATTAGTGCATCTAATGTGGTGCACTGTAGGCATTACTTAGGGTTCTTTGCAGCGTCCCATCAGCCCCTAGCTTCAAACCATTTTTTTTATTCCTTTTACTGTACTTCCGTTCATATTCTCTTTCTTATATCTTACTTTCCACTTCCTTAACAACTGATTCATAGTGCAACTACAAGGTTTTCCTCCTGTTATGCCTTTCAAACCTTTTTACTCTCAATTTCACTTTCAACACCGAATGACTTCATAGGTCCTAGTGCTTGGCCTTTGGCCTAAATTCTATATTCTGTTCTATTCTATTCTATGCCAATTTTTTCATTTCATGAACTCTCCATCGATCCAGGTTAATCCACTTAGTGAAGTGTAGTACCCTTCGTGTTATCAAGTAGCCTACTCTGTTATCAGCCACTATCTGATTAGGAGTAAATTACTGTAGCCCTTTAAACATGATAACATTCATTCACGTCACCACGAAACGCTGGTTAATTAAAATACGGCCGATACTGGTTACATTAATGCACATTATAGATAATATATACATACATACATACATATATATATATATATATATATATGTGTGTGTGTGTGTGTGTGTGTTATATAATGTGTGTTTGTATGTGTATATATGTGTGCGCGCGTGCGTGTAAGTTGCACCTCTCATATGATTATGTCCTTGGTATGAGAGCCGCAGGCACTATGTAAATTAACTTCATATCTTGCATTAACCATAACTTTAAAAAAAATATCAGGAATATTGATTTTATTACTTCTGTTGAAGCCTAATATGCTTAGTATGCAGCGGACGTGACTGAAGCATTGGCAGTTGAATTTGTCATGTGCCTGTAAACATAAATATGATTTTGATATTTAAAAATTTTGACCTTTATGCTGGAGATATAAAGAAAGATGATTTTATCGGCCTAGATTTTTTTTTTTTTTTAGATTACTGTAATATTTTCATTGAAATTTAAAGTTTGTTGATGTCTGTTACTCCTTTTTCTTCTTCTTCTTCTTCTTCTTCACCGTTACTCACGAATCTGGTTTTGAATCTCACTGTTGACGGATTCTCAGTTTAATTTCGAAATTTAAATGTCAGTGGTCCATTAACTCGCTCGTTTTTTATTTTATTATACTAGGTCTAACCTGCCTTTTTTTTTTAAACTCACCGAACGCTAACTTCTCGGCAAGTTTCTTTTTGGGTTTTCGAATGACGGTAGAACAGCAATACTGGACCGTCTTTGCCTCCGGTCTTAACATAATGTCTTGACGATCTCGTAATTTGTAGGCTGTTCCACCCCACCTAACCCTACCCAACCCTACCCAACCCCACCCCTTTCCCGCCATTCCGTTGTAACACTGATGTAGTATTGTTTCTCGTAAAAATATCCGTGAATAAAGAAAATGGCCCAATCGTTATTTTGTTAGTTCATTCAGACTAGCAAATAATTTCTGCAACTTTTTCACACGTTCGGGAGACACACCTAGCAGGGTTTGTCTTTAGGCAAACAGCTACATGATTGGAAGTATGCAAATGTAGGAGACAAGCCCTTCTGAAGTTATTAATGACTGTGATTAAAATTAGGGAAATCCACACCTGTGAGGTAGAGAGTTTTTTGGGTCCTAATTTCTCCGAAGCACAAGTGGTCACATGCGATCAGTTTAAAACAGCAACTGGTCTTCTGGTGAGTAAGCGGTGACCAGCACATTTCATTTAAGTTTCCTAATCTCGCTTTCGTTTGAACGTAACGTCAGATCTGCATACTAGGAAAATCTTTACTTGTCAGTTCGGTCTCTTTGAACCTTTTGGTTTTATTCTTGGGTGAGCTGTCGCCTGAGTTTTAAGATGTGGAATTTTTAGATGAAAAGTCATTTTGTTAAAATTTCATGTCTGAAACAGTCTGTAAACAGATTCACTAATTATATATATATATATATATATATATATATATATATATATTATTTCCTATATATATACCCACAGGGATGCATAAATCGATGAACTCCTGTGGCACCACATTCTGTCCAGGGCTAACTCGATCAACTCTCTCCCCAACATTCTCTCCTGGGCTTCCCGCCTCATTTTCCTCAACCACGTCTCCTTTGGCCTCTCTCTCTCATTTCTCTCTCAACCACTCTCTCTCTCTCTCTCTCTCTCTCTCTCTCTCTCTCTCTCTCTCAGTTTTTCCTTAGAAGGGTTAGAAATAGGTGTTCACTTTCCATTTCTCACCAGGTCTTTTGGGATGAGTTTGCCATCCTTATGCACTTTCTTTGATCCATTCACCTGTGGGTTGACTGATGGGGGAAAGGCAGGGTTTTAAAGCACTGACCTTGTGAATTCGAGCCCAACTCTTTACAGATAAACTGAGCCATCACATATTTACATATGAAAGTATATGTAAATATGTAATTAAAGATAAAACACTGGAGTGCTGCGAGGCCTTTCGACGCTAGGGTAATTAAAGATAAAATCCACGAAGGAAACGGAAACACTGGAGTGCTGCGAGGCCTTTCGACGCTAGGACCTAGCGTTGAAAGGCCTCGCAGCACTCCAGTGTTTCGTTTCCTTCGTGGATTTTATCTTTAATTATATATTCATCACGTTCCATATTTTTGTGATTCAGTTATACATGTAAATATGTATAAATATACTCGAGAAAGAGAAAATGATGATGAACGCAGTTTGTCAGATCGTATGTCAGTACAGAGTTTATTGAGTTGCAAGTTGATGACTGTGAAATGTGGAGAGGAGTAGCTGGATGTATATCTGAGCATTATTTGATTAAAGCAAAAGTTCGCATAGAACGTTGGCAAGGAAAAAGAGACAACTGGTTGGAAATTTAACAATGACGATTAAGTTTGGCAAGAAGGAATTCAAAAGAGCATGAAAGTCTTAGGGTTGAGGACATGGAAATGGAAGAATTATGTGAGGATTTTGTGAAATTTCCGGGTTGGATCATAGGGTCAGCAGGGAATTTTGCCTGTATACTGTAGAAGGGTAGGAATAAAAGCACTAAGTTATAAGATAAAGAAATGGGAGGTTTAGTGAAGGAAAGACAGTATTTTGGGTGCAGTTGCATGACAGAAGAGAGCATGTTCAGGTATCGGGAGGATGGACAAAACTGTCAAGAAGAAAGCGAGTAATGAAAGTAGTGGGATGAGTATAAGCTAAATCTAGGAAGAATAAAAAGTTATTCTGGGAAGTAATTGCTGAGAAAAATGTTAATGAGCAAGTGGATCTAAAAATAAAAAATGCAGATGGAGAGACGCGTCAGATGCTGTTGGAAGTGACTGCAGCTGTAGTCTTAGGGCAATGTAATGAGCATCTTGAAGAGTTGCTGAATGTGGAAGGCAGAAGAGGCATAGGTGATTTACCCAAGAGCTGAATGCTAGTGTTCGTCTGAGAATGCGTGTGAAGATGAATTTTGAAGATGTAAGGAATGCACTTAAAACGTTAAAGAATGGAAAGATGCCAGGAGTTGACTGAATTACAAGAAAGATTCTGAATATTGTAGCGGAAGTGAGACTGAGTGACTGACCAGGTTGTGTAAAGTATGTCAGGATGAAGGAAACATTACAAAGCAATGAGGGAGAGGAGTTTTTGCTTCTTTATTATTAAGGTAATGGTGCAACAAGATGCACAAGAAATTATAGGACATAGTGGTACTAATACTAGGGGTGGTATATGTTAGGACTTTGATTAAGAAAGTTGGACAGATAACTGAAGAATTGATAGGGAAGACCAGTGTGGGTAGATGAGGAATGGGTGTTTGTTATGAAATACGTAAATGAAAAGTTTGAAAGTAAAGGAAAAATCTGTGGGTGCCCTACTTGGAAGTATAAAAAACTTATTATAGAACTGACATATAGGCAATGTGGATGGTTTTAAGGATGCAAGGTATAGAAAACAAGTTGCTGAGAGAGGTTGAAAGGTTTTATGATGAAAACAAAGCATGGGAAGTGGCTGGTTTGGTGCAAAAGCAGGCCTGAGAATAGAGTGCGAAGTCTTTCTATGGTTTTTTAGTATCCTTATGAATGGAGTGATGTGAGGTGCCAAAGAAGGTTCACTAGATGCAGATACAGGGTTGTAGGGTAGGAAAATTGGTCTCGAATGGAGTGTGGAAAGGTGGGTGTTTGCTACTATGGTACTGACTAGCAACAGTGACGATAAACAGCAGAAACTAGAGAAAATTGTTTGCAAGAGGGGAAATTTTAGAGTAAATGTGAGTAGAAATGATGTCATGATAGTAAGTGGACACCACAGAGGTTGAGTAATGAATGCACGTATTAGGAGTAGATGCAATGGATGATGGTAAGAGGAGAATTAAAGAACAGGTGAAGGAGATGTAATAGGGTGCGTACAAAAGTTTTAGAAGACACTTGGAATGTCTGTGGAAGCCAAGGTGGGAAAATATGGAGAGATCATTGAGCCATCTCTGCTCAGTGGAATGAAATGTAGATGATGAATCAAGGATGTGAATGAGAGAAAAAATGTTAAGAAGCTGTCGATATGAATTTTTTGCACCGTATATTTTCCAAAAGAAAAATTAAAGGGATGAAAATGTGGAGATATATAAGAAGTGGTAACTCGGTTAGCATAAGTGTAATTGTTGTTGTGTGTGTGTGTGTGTGTGTGTATGTGTGTGTGCGCGCGAGAGAGTGGGGAGAGAAAACGCTTGTGGATACGGATCAAGATGGTTATTTTACTTTTATACGAGTGCTTAGGATAGGATAATACTTGCAACATACGTAAATTTTCACTCTAGAAGTTACCTCCTTGCAACTGTCAGACTGCGCAACAAGTCCAGTGATCCATCCTCTCCTTTGCTATCAAACTCTGGAATTCTCTTCCTGCTTCCATTCTCCATCCTTTAAGAAGCTGGGCTATCGCTTCCTTCATGCTTCTTCCCCTGACATTAGGCTATATTAGAGCAATATGTTTGCTAGTGCTATTGTCCTTTGTCAATGAAAAAAAAAAAAAAATTTTTTTGTTGACTCCTCGTAACACAACCCCAAATGTATTTCTTTTTCATGTTCTTTTTCATTTTCATTATCTCCATCTTCCTTGTTCATTTTTGTAGCATCCTTATTAACCCTCACCCCCGGTAGAGGGATAGTGCCGTCTTTGTACCTCACGCGCGGTGCACTGTAGGCATTACTCATGGTTCTTTGCAGCGTCCCTTCGGCCCCTAGCTGCAACCCCTTTCATTCCTTTTACTGTACCCCCATTCATATTCTTTCTTCCAGCTTACCTTCCACCCTCTTCTAACAATGTTTCATAGGACACCTGCGAGGTTTTCCTCCCGTTACGCCTTTGTAACCTTTTACTCTAAATTCTCCTTTCGGCGCTGAATGACCTTGTGGGTTCCAGCGCTTGGCCTTCGGCCTAAATTGTATATTCTATTCTATTGACCCTCAGGTGGTCCATCAGGTTTGGTTACTTTCTGTTTGTCGGTTAAATCGTATGATTTTCCGAAACTACTTCGCTTTTCAAGTCGTCACTGATTTCGAACGGACGTGACTTTAGTTTCTTCGTCACTGTATTTAAGATTTCATAGGTTTTGGTTCTTGAGACGGAGTGCAGAATATTCTGGATTCGTAATTTGTCTGATAATATTAGTAATGGTCACATTAGCAGCAATTTGACTGATAATATTAGTAATCGTCGAAGTAGTAATAATTTGACTGAGATTATTAGTATTCGTCAAATTAGTAATAATTTGACTGATAAAATTAGTAATTGTCAAATTAGTAATAATTTGACTGATAATATTCGTAATCGTCAAATTAGTAATAATATGACTGATAAAATTAGTACTCGTCAGATTAGTAATAATTTGACTGATAATATTAGTAATCGTCAAATTAGTAATAATATGACTGATAATATTAGTACTCGTCATATTAGTAATAATTTGACTGATAATATTAGTAACTGTCAAATTAGTAATAATTCGACTGATAATATTAGTACTGTAATTGTAAAAAATTAGTAATAATTTGCCTGATACTATTAGTAATTGTCAAATTAGTAGTAATTTGACTAATAATATTAGTAATTGTCAAATTGGTAATCATTTGACTGATGATATTAATAGCTGTCAGATTACTAAATAATTTGACTGATAATATTAGTGACTGTCAAAACTTAGTAATAATTTGACTGAGAATATTACTAATCATCAAATTAGTAATAATTTGACTCATTATATTAAGAATTGTCAAATTGGTAATAATTTGACTGATGATATCAGTAATCGTCGAATTAATAATAATTTGACTGATAACATTAGTATTAGTGAAGTTAGAAATAATTTGACTGATTATATTAGTAATCATCAAAAATTAGTAGCAATTTGATTGATAATATTAGTAATCGTCAGATTAGTAATAATTTGACTGATAACATTGGTAATGAACGTGATGAAAAGGTAAGTTTGGAAATACATACGTAAATTGTGACTGCAGACAGCTATGCATGTAGCAAAGTGATTTTGACGTCAGGATAACCAAAATTAATTTTTAAGGTTCTTTGCAGTGCCCTCGGCCCCTAGCTGCAACCCCTTTCGTTTCTTTTACTGTACCTCCTCTCATATTTTCTTCCTTCCATCTTACTTTCTACCCTCTCCTAACCATTGATTCACAGTACAACTGCGAGGTTTTCCTCCTGTTACACCTTTCAAACCTTTTACTGTCAATTTCTGTTTCAGCGCTGGATGACCTCGTAGGTCCCAGTGCTTGGGGTTTGGCCTAAATTCTATATTCAGTTCAATTCTATATTGGTCTTCGATAACTGTCAGCCTTCAGTAGATTTCGAATTTTTTTTATAAAATCTCTTTACATTACTGAAATTATATTTTGAACATATTACAGGTTTTCCTTATAATTTATGATTCGCTGGTCAACTATGCTGTGATTTGGTTGAAAATCAAGTTGTCAGGTCATCTTTCTGAGTCTTACATTTTTTTTCTTTTTTATTTCTGTCTTTCGCCATTCAAGCAATCCTGTTTCTGGATATTTTTCCTGTTTTGTATTTACTTTTATTACACTTTTTTCAGACTCATATTTTACAGAACATCTGCTCTTTCTTTAAACTTAGTGCCGTACCTTTTTCTCAGTCACTAACTTTTCACTTCTGCTTCGGAACATTCAAAAGCCCTTTACATAATAGTCGTTTTCATTTGTTTCGCCAGATTGGCCATTGTCCTTACCTGTTTGCCTATGCGTACGGGAGGGAGGAGGGAGGCCGGCTGGGTGGGGAATTGGTAGAGGGGGATGGGAGTTGACCCATGGTGTTTGTTGGTCAGACGGACTCTCCCTCCTCCCACCTTTGTGTTGGCAAGTGTACCAGAGGCGGGTTCCTTAGCCTTAAGGGGGCATCCTTAAACCGGCTGTAGCGTATAGCATCTTGCATCTACTTTGCTATACAAGGAGCGTAAATGGGAGCAAACAATCTGCTCCTGAAAATCGGAGGTCGACGCTGTCCCTCGGCTCCTTCCTTCCTTCCCCGACGTCATGCTCGTCCTCCAAGACAAACCTATCCTCAGTTTACCTTTGATCTTCTTTCGGATCATGTTTGATATCTTGGTTGTTCCTCTTTGTTGTGGTCTTTTTGGTGAGGGTATGACGAACGCCTTATATATACACATGACGCGCAAGAGATTTGACTTTTAAAAGGCACCCTTAAATTGATTAGATCAGCGGAGATAATGTCAGCCAGCGAATGATCGAAGCGCTATCGATTGCCTTTTCAGCCTTTAATTTGTGTTGACACTGGCACTTTGTGCTTAATGAACGCGACGTTGCAACACGCTCGTCCTCGCCTCACTTGTTTTTCTTCCCATTCGGGGTCTCTGCTCGGGGAGTCTTGTGAAATCCTTATAGGGGAAAATTCATAGGGCAATCAACATAATTCGGATGGGAATAGGAGGCCACCCCACCCCTACTGCTGCAACCTGCAGTAGAAGAAGGACGGATGGATGCGGGTAA
>NC_089777.1:12648697-12753697 GCF_040412425.1 Macrobrachium rosenbergii | reverse complement strand
CCTGACTTTGAGATATTGTTGCTCATATTTCTATTCGCCTCGGGACTTTGACCTTGAATAATGTAACAGTTCCGAAGACATGTTTGATATTGGAGACACATTACGTTAAGCGTCATGCAGGGGAACGAATGGTCGAAACACTTCATTTGGGCCTCTGTAGATTCTGCAGTGGCGCCGTTTCAGATTTTTCTTGTGGTGGGGAGGGGGCGCAAAAGGTTTAGAACTTATGGTATGGTTGGGGTGGCGAGCGAAGCAAGACCTATCAGCTGGAGGTAGGGAGGAGCTGTAAGCACCCTCGAGAAATTTTTGGAAATTTTTGCGCATTTTGGAGAATTTTGAAGCCATATAAGTACTGTATTGAGTTGATAAAACAGCAAACAGGTGTGTCAGACCCACCCACAAATTATTATTATTATTATTATTATTATTATTATTATTATTATTATTATTATTATTATTATTTCAAAGGCTAGGGGGCGAACTAAGTCGGGGGAGCGGGGGGAGCCATCAAGTGTCTTGAGAGGGGCAAGTACCCCCCCCCCCATGACGCCCCTGGTAGACAGCCCAAAAAGAGCAAAAATCACCAGAAAACGTTGTACACCCGTTTCTGCGAAAAATATGCACATTACAAGACGTTGGAATCGCAGGTTTTACTGTTATTTCATTGGAATGAAGATTTAGGCTCACTTTCGGAGAGGGAAGTTTAGTCACAAATGTTTAGGATTATAAGTCATCCATTGTGAATGGTTTCGTCACGTTATTAATGGTGTGATTGGTGTAAAACCTGCCGTCGGATTCGGTTTTGACACGATGTTAATGGTGGGATTAGCATAAAACCTGCCGTCAGATTTGGTTTTTACACGATGTTAATGGTGTGATTAGTGTAAAACCTGACATCAGATTCGGATGCCTGTTCAAGTAAATGAAAAACAGTTAGTAAAACGTACGGCTTCCCTCGCACGCAAAATGCTCAACGAAACCGTTTGTGGTCGCTGAAGTTATTGGTGTTGTAACGGCCTTGGATTTCCGAGAAAAGTTTTTGGGGAAAGTTGACTTACTGGCAGGGACAAATCCTTGGAATTTTGGAGGAAAAGTTGATTTACTGGCAGGGACAAATCCTTGGAATTTTGGAGGAAAAGTTGATTTACTGGCAGGGACAAATCCTTGGAATTTTGGAGGAAAAGTTGACTTACTTTTGGCAAAAGGGGCACAAATCCTTGGAATTTTGGAGGAAAAGTTGACTTATGGCAGGGACAAATCCTTGGAATTTTGGAGGAAAAGTTGACTTACTGGCAGGGACAAATCCTTGGAATTTTGGAGGAAAAGTTGACTTACTGGCAGGGACAAATCCTTGGAATTTTGGAGGAAAAGTTGACTTACTGGCAGAGACAAATCCTTGGAATTTTGGAGGAAAAGTTGACTTACTGGCAGGGACAAATCCTTGGAATTTTGGAGGAAAAGTTGACTTACTGGCAGGGACAAATCCTTGGAATTTTGGAGGAAAAGTTGACTTACTGGCAGGGACAAATCCTTTTGGAAAAAGTTTTTGGAGGGAAAGTTGACTTTGGCAGGGACAAACAAACCTTGGAATTTTGGAGGAAAAGTTGACTTGACTGGGCAGGGACAAATCCTTGGAATTTTGGAGGAAAAGTTGACTTACTGGCAGGGACAAATCCTTGGAATTTTGGAGGAAAAGGAACAAATCCTTGGAATTTTGAGGAAAAGTTGACTTACTGGCAGGGACAAATCCTTGGAATTTTGGAGGAAAAGTTGACTTACTGTTTTGAAAAGTTGACTTACTGGCAGGGACAAATCCTTGGAAAAAGTTTTGGAGGAAAAGTTGACTTATGGCAGGGACAAACGAGAAAATTTTTGAAAATTTGGAGGACAAATCTTGGAATTTTGGAGGGAAAGTTGAGTTACTGGCAGAGACAAATCCTTGGAATTTTGGAGGAAAAATCCTTGGAATTTTGGAGGAAAAGTTGACTTACTGGCAGGGACAAATCCTTGGATTTTGGAGGAAAAGTTGACTTACTGGAAAAAATTTGACTTACTGGCAGGGACAAATCCTTGGAATTTTGGAGGAAAGGTTGACTTACTGGGGGAAAAGTTGAATTTTGGAGGAAAGGTTGACTTACTGGCAGGGACAAATCCTTGGAATTTTGGGGAAAAGTTGACTTACTGGCAGAGACAAATCCTTGGAATTTTGGAGGAAAAGTTGACTTACTGGCAGGGACAAATCCTTGGAATTTTGGAGGAAAAGTTGACTTACTGGCAGGGACAAATCCTTGGAATTTTGGAGGAAAAGTTGACTTTCTGGCAGGGACAAACGAGAAAATTTTTGGGGAAAGTTGACATACTGGTAGGGGCAAACGAGAAAATTTTTTTGGAGGAAAAGTTGAGTCACTGGGAGGAGGACAAACGAGGAAAATTTTTTTTGGAGGAAAGTTGAGTCACTGGCAGGGACAAACGAGAAAATTTTTGGGAAAGTTGAGTCACTGGCAGGGGACAAACTTAGAAAAATTTTTGGGGGAAAGTTGAGTCACTGGCAGGGACAAACGAGAAAATTTTTGGGGAAAGTTGAGTCACTGGCAGGGACAAACGAGAAAATTTTTGGGGAAAGTTGAGTCACTGGCAGGGACAAACGAGAAAATTTTTGGGGAAAGTTCACTTACTGGCAGGGACAAATCCTTGAAGTTTTGGCGACAGCTTGAAACCAGATCGAAATGCAATAACAGGAATTAGTCTTTCCGTGAGGGAGAGACGATCACTCGACTGAGAGCGCTCTGTTTTGTTGGTGCTTTGTGAAGGCTATGCTCTTCTCTTCTTATCCCGTAGGGCGGTAGTGCTGTCAGTGCTCCTCATGCGGTGCACTGTAGGCATTACTGAAGGTTCTTTGCAGCGTCCCTTCCTTAGGCCCCTAGCTGCAACCCCTTTCATTCCTTTTACTGTTCCTCCATTCATATTCTTTCTTCCATCTTACTTTCCACCCTCTCCTAGCAGTTGTTTCATAGTGCAACTGCGAGGTTTTCCTCCTGTCACACCTTTCAAACCCTCTTACTGTCACTTTCCATTTCAGTGCTGAATGACTTCATAGGTCCCAGCGCTTGGCCTTTGGCCTAAATTCTATATTCTGTCTGTCTATTCTCTTATTAGGTAGCTAGATAGATAGATCGATAGATAGATGGAATGATGATGATGATAATGATGATGATGATGGCAACTCTAGCCTATAGCTGAAACGATAATGTACAATGACTGTATTGAATACTTCTAGAAAGCGTATCGTAATGTAGGGGGTACATTACGCTTGTCTTATTCATAAAGAGAGAGAGAGAGAGAGAGAGAGAGAGAGAGAGAGAGAGAGAGAGAGAGAGAGAGAGAGAGAGAGAGAGGAGCAGAAAAGCGTGATATCTCATCACCTGTGTTTATAGGTGTTAATATATCGCAAAAGCAAATGAGCAGCTTTTGTTGTAGTGGAAAATTTGTGTGGTGATCTCCTCACTTGATTACCTTTTCGTGTAGCTGGGTGAAGATTCGACCATTGGTCTCTTGAAAAGCCGTCTCATATTTTCTTGTTACTAATATATATATATATATATATATATATATATATATATATATATATATATATATATATATATATATATATATATATATATATGTGTGTGTGTGTGTGTGTGTGTGTGTGTAATATATATATATATATATATATATATATATATATATATATATATATATATATATATATATATATATATATATATATATATATATATTTGATAATTGACAAAGTGCAGTCAAGTCACTGTTATTGTGCTGTACAATTAACCCGTCACTGCTGTTTTAATATCAACCCAACTAGCATGGGCTCGAATTCAGTTTAGGGTTAATATACTTATTGTACATGTAATCCCATTTGAATGTAAGTTATCCTCTAAATATGGTGAATTTGATATGAATAAGCTTTCTGAGGCTACGCATTCAGTCATCAAAGAGAAATATATATTTAATTTAAGCTTTTTAAGAAGCATTCCCATTCAGAGTGAGCGGAAGATTTTATCAAAGAGTAAAATCAATTTTTTAGGCGAATATCTCACATTAAGCTTATCGCACCCTTACGTAAGGACATTTTAATCCGCAGCAATATAGAGTATGATAAGCTCTAGATAATATTGGATGGTATTCCTACGGTTCACTTATGAAATTGCTGTCTTCGTGAGCGTAGCGTGTGGAATTTTTTTTTTTTCTCTTTCCACGAAGACCTGGAAACGAAGGACACTCGATTCATCAGATGTAAACCCACGGAGAAAATAAACTTTGGTCCCCGCAGCGGGGTAATGCCGTCAGTGCACCTCATGCGGTGCACTGTAGGCATTACTGAAGGGTCTTTGCAGCGTCACTTCCTTAGGCCCCTAGCTGCAACCCCTTAAGTTCCTTTTACTGAACCTCCTTTCATATTCTCTTTCTTTCATCTGACTTTCCACCCTCTCCTAACAATTGATTCATAGTGCAACTGCGAGGTTTTCCTCTTGTTACACCTTTCAAACCTTTTACTATCAGTTTCCGTTTCAGCGCTGAATAACCTCATAGGTCTCAGTGCTTGGCCTTTGCCCTAAATTTTATATTCAGTTCAGTTCAATTTTCGTGATATAATCTGAGAAAGAGCGAATGTTAAGAAGATAAATTATCTGAATAGGAGTGTCATTTTATTCTTATATTTTCAAGATTTTTTTTTACCATATCCGTTTCTCAAGCGATTTCGTTCACTAATATAATTCAGACGAATTAGTATCGTTGCTTTTAAGTGCGAAATTATAAAAATGGCGGAAAAAAAGCTGCGAGTCTTGACATATCGATCAAAAGCCCCATGAACGAGGCCAGGCTGACATTTGGAGGAAAGAGTAAAAAATAGTTCACAGAGGAGAAAAGTCAAACCAAAGGACGAGAAACAAAAACAGTTGTCGTTTCGCAAAGAAATTTATTTCCTTTACTTGAAATAGAGTGATTCAAGTCGCAAGTACATGGAAACACATAGTTATACATATATATATAATATATATATATAAATATACATACATATATATATATATAAATATATATATAATATATATATATGTATGTATATATATATATATATATATATATATATATATATATATATATATATATATATATATATATATATATATATATATATATATATATATTTTATGTGTATTGTGTGTGTGCAGTGAGGCCAAACCCAAAATAGGCCGCAAACCTTCCTTATAAGCTATAGAAGTTAAGGAAAGTTATACGGTTAGCTAAAATATAGTAATCATAGGGACTTCGTCTTTTTAATAGAATCGGAACGCAGAGAAATTGAGATGAAATTGTTTCAGAAGCTACTGCGTGGATGATAAATAATAATAATAATAATAATAATAATAATAATAATAATAATAATAATAATAATAATAATAAAAAACAAAATTGCTGCCAGTGAGAATTTTAGCACCTGCTGTTGTATATTATTGACTTTCTCTTTCTCATTTATGCTCCTGTTGTCTTTGTTTAATTTGCCTAGACATTTTTCCCGTTATTATCTTGCTTCTTCAGTAGGTAAGATGCAGAATTAAATTTAATAAAATTAACAAGTTAATAGAAAGTTATTAATTCCTTCGTATTAACATTGACAGCTCAACATTTCCAGTTCTTTGTAATCGTACTGTTTTCTGCTGTCGATTCTATATGTTATATCTTTTTATTTATCTTCTACACTTTCTTTGTAAAGTTTCCCTTGTTCGTTGGAGTGTATTGTTTACCATTTTCCCGTGTCCATTGATCGTCTCTTAATTATTCCTTCCTTTGTACTTTCTCCTCAGTTTCATTATCGCTTTGTTGACTTACTCACTCTTGGCAGAGAGACGTCGTTCTTTTAAGCTGAATCTTTGTAGAGAGTTCAGATCGTCGTTCTTTTAGACTGAAGACCGGGAAAACAAATATTGCACAATTAGCCCTGCCAATATTGCATCCCCCCCCCCCTCTCTCTCTCTCTCTCTCTCTCTCTCTCTCTCTCTCGATTCAAATTATTTTATTTCATTTGCTGTTTTTGGTATAAATGTTTCCTCTGCTGGTTTGTCGAGGCTCGCAGTAATTATTATTGCCTGTTTTACGCAGTATCCCTATGGGAAACGTCCAGAATTGCGACAACAATTATTGTGAGTTTTCAGTGAAATGGGTCCGTGATTGAAGTTTTATTAGAGCTCTCTCTCTCTCTCTCTCTCTCTCTCTCTCTCTCTCTCTTCTCTGCATATATATATATATATATATATATATATATATATATATATATATATATATATATATATATATATATATATATATATATATATATATATATATATATATATTATATATATATGTGTATATATATATATATATATGTTATGGATATATATATATTATATATTATATATAATCTCTCTCTCTCTCTCTCTCTCTCAATATATATATATATATATATATATATATATATATATATATATATATATATATATATATTATATATATATATATATATATATATATATGTATATGTATTTATATACATTTATATACAGTATATATATAATCTCTCTATCTCTCTCTCTCTCTCTCTCTCTCTCTCTCTCTCTCTCTCTCTCTCTCTCTCTCTCTCTATATATATATATATATATATATATATATATATATATATATATAAAATGTTTATAAAATGTTTGTGTGTGTGTGTGTGTGTGTGTAAACAATCACTTTCATTAATACCCTATGTGTGTTTCTCATGCTTTATCGGTAGTTAATTCCCGTAAACACAGCACTGTACACTTGAATGAAGAGGCAGAAACAGATGATCGAAGTGTGTTTTAGGAAGTGGTTTATTTTCCACCATTATCACCACTGAGCATCATCTGAATCCCAACACGGATTTATGGACATCAGCGATTCAAGTGAACCACGATAATGGTGGCATTGACAACAGACAGTGACAACACACACGTACTGTCAGCCGGAAGTGATTATCAGTCATCACTGACATCCACGGAGATATGACATGTCATCACGTCAAAGTGGAATGTAAAATACTCCTACGCCGTGTTTGGCTGAAAGAAGATATTGATGGATATGTACTGTACTGTAATGTCATGAGATTATGTCAAGAACCCCAAATATATAGGCCAAACATACATACATACATACACACACACTCACACAAACATACATATAAGAGGGCAATGTTGTTATTACAATTATATATATATATATATATATATATATATATATATATATATATATATATATATATATATATATATATATATATATATATATATATATATTTATATATATATGAATATATATATATGTATATATATATATATATATATATATATATATATATATATATATATATATATATATATATGTATATATATATATATATATATATATATATATATATATATATATATATATATATATGTGTGTGTGTTGTGTGTGTGTGTGTGTGTGTGTGTGTAATTGTAATAACAACACTGCCCTCTTAACTTCTCGAATACTTCATGGTCAGGTCGGCAACCTGACCTCGTTCTGATACTCTGAATGCGGGTTGGAATCGTGCTACCAGACGTCAGAATTACCTCATATTCATGTAGTTGGATCTCAGGCTTTTTAGTGACAAGCTTATCCGAAAAGTATTAAGAATTCGGGACTTAGAGGTCATTGTGGTTATTACAATTACATAGGCCTATCTATAAATATATATGTTTGCATATATATGTTTATATATTATATATATGTATATATATATGTGTGTACATATATATATACATATATATATATACAGCATATACCATCTTCGCATCAAAAGTTCATAAAGGAGATAATCATTTATGAATGAAGATAGCGCCTATATACTCGTATACCTCATGCAATTTCTCCTCAGCAACCATCGCATAAAACGACCGTTCATTTCTCTCCACAGATTCGTCGAACTCTTTCAAAAGAATATAACCGAAAACATTGAATCTGCAAGATTAAAAAAAGTGAAATAAAAAAGTCTTGAAAGAGATATGATCAGCAAGACTCATGAAATATTGAGTTTCGTTACCGCGAGCTTATTAAGGTAGACGGCGCTATTTGAGCCATTAAGGTAGAGGGCGCTGTTACGAAAAGCATTACGTGCCAGAGAAGACCATGGAACGCTGACTTCCATTCGTGATGTCACGAATTGCTGCGATATGTTATCTCTCTCTCTCTCTCTCTCTCTCTCTCTCTCTCTCTCTCTCTCTCTCTCACGTAGGGGGGTTAGTGCCGTCAGTGCACCTCTTGGGGTGCACTGTACGCATTACTAAAGGTTCTTTGCAGCGTCCTTTCGGCCCCTAGCTGCAATCCCTTTCATTCCTTTTGCTGTACCTCCATTCATATTATCTTCCTTCCATCTTACTTTCCACCCTCTCCTAACAGTTGATTCATGGTGCAGCTGCGAGGTTCCCCTCCTGTTACACCTTTCAAACCTATCTACTCCCAATTTCCTTTCCAGCGCTGAATGACCTCATAGGTCCCAGAGCTTGGCCTTTGGCCTAAAATCTTTATTCCATTCCATTCCTCTCTCTCCCTCTTTCTCTCTCTCATTATCAAATTCTAAGTCTTCAAATTCTATGACAGCAAATATATCGATATTTTTTTCTCCATGTGTCCTTAAAAGACAAAGATTTCTCTCTCTCTCTCTCTCTCTCTCTCTCTCTCTCTCTCTCTCTCCTTTATCATCGTCATCTTTTGAGTCGTCAAAATACTGTGACAATACTTGTAGCAATATTTCTCTCTCTATCTCTCTCTCTCTCTCTCTCTATCATCATCCTTTTAGTCTTCAAAATACTATGACAGTACGTGTAGCAATACTTTCAGTCCGTCTCTCTCTCTCTCTCTCTCTCTCTCTCTCTCTCTCTCTCTCTCTCTCTCTCTCTCTCTCTTATCATCATCAAATTCTAAGTCATCAAAATGGTATGACAGTATTTGTATCAGCACTTATTCCGTTCGTGTCATGAAAAGACAAAGATCTCTCTCTCTCTCTCTCTCTCTCTCTCTCTCTCAGTATTCTTATCCATCATACTGTGATGTCAACGCTATAAAAACGTGTTTTTCTCTCTCTCTCTCTCTCTCTCTCTCTCTCTCTCTCTCTTTTGCAAACTGAGATATGACAAAATTCCCATAGCTCATCCGTCCTTCCTTACTGGAACCTCCGTCAAACGCAGCTTTAAGAGGACATTAAAAAGAGACTGTGGTGTATCGAGCAAATCCAAAAGCGAATTACGATCTTGCACAAGGAATATTACACCAGCAGAGGCAAAGTCTGGACGAAAATAGCGCGGACAAAGTGAGCCTTTGTACCACACACAGTGGCATATGTAAACGAACAAAGCATGTTTCATGGTACGGTTCACATTGTAATGTATGCAGCCCTGCGCAATCATCATCGCTCTCTCTCTCTCTCTCTCTCTCTCTCTCTCTCTCTCTCCCCTTTATCTTTTAAGTTTTCGAAATGCTATGACATTACTTGTAGCAATACTGTTTTTTCGTACTTGTCTTTAAAAGACAATGACTTTCTCTCTCTCTCTCTCTCTCTCTCTATATATATATATATATATATATATATATATATATATATATATATATATATATATATATATATATATATATATATATCACTGTCATCTTCCGAGTCGTCAAAATGCTATAACAATATTGGTATTATTATTTCTATTTCGTTCTTGTCTTGAAAAACAAAGATTCTCTCTCTCTCTCTCTCTCTCTCTTCTCTCTCTCTCTCTCTTTGTTGGCGTGAAGACTTCATGTTTAGTGGGTGATTTCACCCATTCATTTGCATCGCATGTTTGTTTGTTAGGGCCATTTTTTTGTTTCGTTTCGGATCTCTACATGGGTTTATTATTATTATTATTATTATTATTATTATTATTATTATTATTATTATTATTCAGAAGACGAACCCTATTCATATAGAACAGGCCTACCAAAGGGGCCACTGACTTGATATTCAAGCTTCCAAAGAATATTATGGCGTTCATTAGGAAGAATTAAGTGGAGGTAAAGGGAAATACGGCTTATTAAAAAAGAAAAACTAAATTAATTAATTAATAAATAGATAAAAATGCATTAAAATTCAAAAGGAGAGTCGTATTGGGGTAGTAATGCACTGCATCTTCGCTTGAACTTTTGAAGTTGTGATTTTAATGTTAAAAAAACTTTGCGACGAGCTGCAACGAAGTTTGTGTTAACGAAGTTTGTGGGTCGTTGAATCATCTGGGAGACCTGCCTCCTCGTGAATCATGTACTGTCCCTCTGTGAGCCAACGTCTAATCTTTTCTCTTCTTAACCAATGTACAGTATCAAGTTCGACAGCTTCGGGAACGTTTCATAACGAGATTTTTAACTGCATATTCTACAAACTTCTAAAGTCCCCTTAGAAATAATTTGACTGATTATTGGTAACAATAAAAAAATAGTAATAATTTGACTGATAATATTAGTAATGACTGTGATGAAAAGATAAGTTTGGAAATACGAGTACATACTTAAATTGTGACTATAGACAGCTATGCATGTAGCAAAGTGATATTGACGTCAGGATAACCAAAATTAATTGTTAGGTTCTTTGCAGCGTGCCTTCGGCCCCTAGCTGCAAACCCTTTCGTTCCTTTTACCGTACCTCCATTCATATTCTCTTTCTTCCATCTTACTTTCAACCCTCTCCTAACAACTGATCCATAGTGCAACTGTGAGGTTACACCTTTCAAACCTTTTACTGTCAATTTTCGTATCAGCTCTGAATGACCTCAGTGATCCCAGTGCATGGCCTTTGGCGTAAATTCTATATTACATTTCAATTCAAACTTCTAAATTATGCTGTGTTGGTTCGCCTAGATTCTTTTTAAGAATTTTATGACAGTATGCTTCGTGAATTTGTATTCATAATGAAGTGGATTCGGTTCTAACATAACTCGACAGACTTTTACAAATTTACTGAATAATGCGGCGTTGTCGCCTATTTGAACAGGTCAGATTGTGAAGTCGAAGAAGCTTCCTTTTCAGTATAAAGCATTAAGATATCCGTATTGATAAAACATCCGCGAAATTTAGTATTAGTTCATAAGCAGCGTTTGCATATTTTTTTTTAGCCTAAACAGGGCCGCCGAAGAATCCACTCATAATATAAGTAAGTTATTTCTCTTTTCCTTTGATAATATGGGCCACCAAACATCACTGGGTACTTGCCTTCACTTTTGTGTTATTTGTAGACTCAGTTTTTAGAGCACAGAAAAAACCAACACTAGAGTTCTGTCTCCAGTGAGCTGATACCATCAAAGTTTTCTTAGGGCGCATCATCTTACGAAACCGGCCCATTCCTGGTTCATTTCTCGGTGTGGGCAAAGCTCCATTCATGTTGTTCTCCCTCTGTCCCACTTTCCTTCCATCTCCGTAGGGGGATAGTGTCGTCAGTGCACCTCACGCGGTGCACTGTAGGCATTACTTTAAGGTTCTTTGCAGCGTGCCTTCGGCGCCTAGTTGCAACCCCTTCCGTTCTTTGCAAGGTACCTTCTTTCATATTCTCTTTCTTCTAACTTGCTATCCACCCTCTCCTAACAATTGTTGCATAGCGCAACTGCGAGGTTTTCCTCCTGTGAAACCTTTCATGCTTTCCTACACTCAATATCCCTTTCAGCGCCGAATGACCTCATAGGTCCCAGCACTTGGCCTATGGCCTAAATTCTATATTCCATTCCATTCCATTCCACTGTCCTTCTAGTCCTGGTCCAGAAAAGGCCCTAAATCGGCTCGTACCCACGGCCTGAGCGTGGCATAAAAATAGCAGTCCTGTTAAAGTCAATATTCCCAAGTCCTTTCCAACAATGGGGAAAGCGTGGCAAGACTGATTCGGTGCGGCAGAGGCGAAACGAGTAAACGCACCAACGATCTTGTCAGGAAAACAGTTCTTGTTTAGTTTACGCCGTTTGTTGGGCGGACTTCATTGGCAACGGGAATTTTATTTACCTCTGAAAATTCGGACGTTCGTGTTTACTCTCTCAACCCGTTTTTCGCGGGGTGGAAACGGGGCCTTCGTATTAACGGCTTGTGAAAAGTTATGATGTCCGTAATACGGAAGTACGTATAAAACTCCGCAGGGTACCATTCTAAAGCGGTTTTATTTTTATGGTGGTCTGTATTTGGTTGGTGAGAGGTTCTCTTTATCCAATCGAAGTAGAGAATTTGCCTGCTTTTTTATAGCTATGTCATTTTGGGCTTCAGCAACTCTGCCGTGAGAGATTAATGAGAGATTAAGCAATCATGCCGTTTTCAAGCCCGGATGAAATGGGGAGGGTAGATCGCAACCCACTTTCCCTGAAACTTACTACAGACCTTAGGGATCTGAGGCTCCACTTTCGCTGAAACTTACTGCAAAAACCTTAGGGATCTGAGCTTCGCAGAACCCTGAGGCCAAGCAAGAGTAAGAATACTCTTGAACTTGAACCGTCTGCTTGATTTATTTATACCTATCATCCTGTAACCTACAAGTCGTGTATCCCCCCCAGCAGAGGCTATGAAACCTTGGCAGCTGATGTCCTCGATGTTTGATTTATGCTGTTGCTGTATTCTGTTAGCTCCGTCGTCCGTGGCAGGGAATAGATCTTGGCGATTAAAGAGCACTAAGGAGTTAGCAAGCCCTGCGGCCAGAAGTATTTGTTATGTGGCCATTACTCCTGTGTATAAGTGTGTCTGTATGTATGTATGTATGTTCGTGCAATGCATTGCTACCCTAATACTCTTCTCCTGTCATTTTAATACATTTTTAGCTGTTTATTCATTTATTAAATTATGTTTTTCTTTCTTTATAAGTGAGATATCTTTTTTCTGTATTTCCCTTTACCTTCTCTTACTTCTTCCTGATGAACACCTTATTCTTTGGAAGCTTGAATTTCAAGTCAGTGGCCCCTTTGGTGGGCTTGTTCCGTATGAATAGGGTTCATCTTCTGAATAATAATAATAATATATTAAGCCTTTGTCCAAACAGAGGGTGGCTCTCGAAATAAAAACACGACAGTGGTCACTGCCACATTCATACCTTTAAATGCTGATTCTTGCGTGTGTGTGTGTGTGTGTGAATGTCAGCAAGAGGAATGCAGTGTGTCGATGTACGTCTGAACCTTCCTTTCGAAAGGTGGCCCTGAGCTTTGCTCCTTCGCGATAAAGATAAGAAAGTGGAGAACAAGGGCGGGCGAGTGATAATCAGAGATGGCCGGGGAGAGAGAGAGAGAGAGAGAGAGAGAGAGAGAACAGAGAGAGAGAGAACAAGGCGTGGCCCGTGCGGCTCTGTTCGCCATACGAAGATATTTGTGCCGGATCTTCTTCTTCTTCTTCTTCTTCTTTTCTTCTTCTTCTTTTCGGGCTTTCTTGATCCCGATTATGCTGCTCTGCGGACGAGGTTTGGACACAAGGCCTGACCATTACTATGGAGTCGTTTGACAAGACCTCTGCGTCACATTTCCTGTCTCTCATTGAGCTTCTCTCCCTTTGATTGACTTTTGAATGAGAGGTGACACGTTCGAACTACGTAGAAAAGGTAAAGGTGTGGGACACCTGTTTTTAGGAAGGGGTCAAACGGCTTAATATACATTATTATTATTATTATTATTATTATTATTATTATTATTATTATTATTATTATTATTATTATTATTCAGAAGGTGAACCCTATTCGTACGGAACAAGCCCATCAAAGGGCCGTTGACTTGAAACTGAAGCTTCCAAAGAATGTGGTGTCCATTTGCTAGTAACAGAAGTATTATTATTATTCAGAAGATAAACCCTATTCGCATGGGACAAGCCCATCAAAGGGGCCATTGGCTTAAAATTCAAGCTTCCAAAGAATATTATGGTGTTCATTTGCTAGTAACAGAAGTATTATTATTATTATTATTATTATTATTATTATTATTATTATTATTATTATTATTATTATTATTATTATTATTCAGAAGATGAACCCCATTCGTATGGGACAAGCCCATCAAAGGGGCCATTGACTTGAAATTGAAGCTTCCAAAGAATATGGTGTCATTTGCTAGTAACAGAAGTATTATTATTATTATTATTATTATTATTATTATTATTATTATTATTCAGAAGATGAACCCTATCCATACTGAACAAGCCCACCAGAGGAGCCGTTGACTTGAAATTGAAGCTTCCAAAGAATATGGCGATCTTTTGCCAGTAACTGAAGTATTATTATTATTATTATTATTATTATTATTATTATTATTATTATTATTATTATTATTATTATTATTATTATTATTATTCAGAAGATGAACCCTATTCATACGGAACAAGTCCTTCAAAGGGGCCATTGCCTTGAAATTGAAGCTTCCAAAGAACATGGTGTTCATTAGGAAAAAGTAAGAGGTTGTAAACTGGAAAAACAGAGAGAAGAGATCTCACTTATTAAAAAAGAAAAACATGGTAGATAAAAGGTGTGGGACAGCCGTTTTTAGGAAGGGGTCAAAGGAGACCGACGGTAGGTAAAAGACAAGGCAAGGAAGCTGGAGACTGACTGGACGCTGCCGTGATCGTTTAGTAATGTTTATAAAGTTGTTGCGGAGGGCGCACTGTAAGGGGTATTCCCTACGGGTACAAATCCACGGAATAAACTTTGTCAAGGACAATCTTTTTCATGTGGAGAATTTAATGAAATTCACATGAATTTATTTAATAGGTAAAGGATGACTTTCATTTTTTTTAACGAGAAATAATTTAAAATGTTTAAGTTTTCTGTGAAAGAAAACTGTTAAGATGGCTATTTGTCTGTCCATCCGCACATTTTCTGTCAGCCCTCAGATCTTAAAAACTACTGAGGCTAGAGGGCTGCAAAGTGGTATGTTGATCATCCACCCTCCAATCATCAAACATACCAAATTGCAGCCCTCTAGCCTCAGTAGTTTTTATTTTATTTAAAGATAAAGTTAGCCATGATCGGCTTCTGGCACCGCTATAGGACAGGCCACCACCGGACCCTGGCTGAAAGATTCATGGGCCAGCTCACACAGCATTATACGCTGTACAGAAAACTCGATTGCGCCGAAAAAACTTCGGCGTATTTTTTACTTTTTTTTTTTTTGTTAGATATAATAAATTATATTACGGAATTTTTGGAGGTAATTTGGTGTGATTTCATGGAGTTTGCTCCTGCAAATCGGAGTTGGGATTTTTTCTTTCTCTCTTTTACGTCTCGCAGAGCTGGCATTTCTCAATGAAGCGAAGCCATTGTTTCCACCGAGGTGCTCTCTCTCTCTCTCTCTCTCTCTCTCTCTCTCTCTCTCTCTCTTATTGTTTTGTGCATTCATGTTAACTTTGTGTTTGTGCATGTTAACTTTGTGTTTGTGCATGTAATTCACAAATTTAATTTTTTGTCTAAATGTTTTCTGTACCCATAAGAATTCTCTCTCTCTCTCTCTCTCTCTCAGGCTTATTCTTTTGTGCATTCATGTTAACTTTATGCTTGTGCGTTCAGTTTCAATATAATTAACAAATTAATTTTTTGTCTAATGTTTTCTGTACCCATAAGAATTCTCTCTCTCTCTCTCTCTCTCTCTCTCTCTCTCTCTCTCTCTCTCTCTGGCTTATTCTTTTGTGCATTCATGTTAACTGTATGTTTGTGCGTTCAGTTTCAATATAATTAACAAAATAATTTTTTGTCTAATGTTTTTTGTACTCATAAGAATTCTCTCTCTCTCTCTCTCTCTCTCTCTCTCTCTCTCTCTCTCTCTCTCACAAATTGCCCTGTAACCTCCCTGGCAGTCATTTTATCCTCCAAAGCGCTGCTCCCGAGATCAGGAAACAAAAGAGTGGAAACTTTGAGAGAAAAGTTCGGGGAACTTCTTTTCCTTCAGTATCGGAAAAGTCTCAGAGGTCGTCCACTGACATTCTCTCTGTCTGTCTGTCTGTCTGTCTGTCTCTCTCTCTCTCTCTCTCTCTCTCTCTCTCTCTCTCTCTCTCTCTCTCTCTCTCTCGTTATGTTGACCTTTTTTTTTCCCTGGTTTTTGTAGTTTTGTAGTTTTCGAGGAACTTGAAGTTTTAACTAGAATACATCGGTACCTGCCCAGTTTTTTAATCTCTCTCTCTCTCTCTCTCTCTCTCTCTCTCTCTCTCTCTCTCTCTCTCTCTCTCTCTCTCTCTCTCTTCTTTTTTTTAGTAGTTTTCTTAGTCAACGGAGTTCCGAGAAACTGGAAGTTTTAACTAGAATACATCAGTACCTGCCCCGGTTTTTTAAAAATCTAATTCTCTCTCTCTCTCTCTCTCTCTCTCTCTCTCTCTCTCTCTCTCTCTCTCTCTCTCCATGTACGAGTAGTTGTCACGATACCTCACCCGCGTCACGGCAAGATGGCTGACTTTGTTCCTGTCACCGAACGGATTCAACCGGGCAGGTATCCGACAACAGGTGGTGACGCAGATCAATCACGTCTTACCCACCTGTGATGTGGCCACCTGTTACGGTGGGGCTTTATGGGAAAGTGAGCACGCGCGTATGTGTACGTGTGCGTATGATCGATACTTCAGTGCGTATATATGCGTTTTCAGACAAAGCGAAGAAGTCGAGGTGCGTCAGTGTATGTGTATGCATATGCTGAGAAAGCCAAAACAAGTGATACGCGCATGCGCAGTCATGGCAGTGGCATATATTCTTTATCTCTTCGACATAGCCGGCTCAGTTTTTCATATATTATTATTATTATTATTATTATTATTATTATTATTATTATTATTATTATTTATTATTATTATTATTATTATTATTATTTATGTCTTCCCAAACTTAGTTGTCCATCTACTTTAACTTTTGTCCTGTTAACATAATCTCTCGTTTTTTGCTCTCCTTTTAGGCCGATGGCACGAGAGACAATATGACCACCGTCACTTTTAAGCCTATAATGAAATATGAATTTAAAATGTATTTTTTTGTCCTATTTATTTTTGCGTGATTGACAAATCTGAAATTTACTCTCAGATGCTCGATTCCATGACGCAATTCTTATGTCCACCAGTAATGAAGGGCTTCGGTTGAAACTGATGTTTTTTAGTGAGGGAGAACGAAAATTAAGGGGATGGTGCCGTCAGAGCATCTCACCTGGTGGACTGTAGGCATTACTTAGGGTTCTTGCAGCGTCCCTTATACCCCTAGCTGCAACCCTTTCCATTCCTTTCACTGTACCTCCTTTCATATTCTCTTTCTTCCATCTTACTTTCCACCCTCTCCTAACGATTGTTTTGTAGTGTAAATGCGAGGTTTTACTCCCGTTACACCTCTAGAACCTTATTATTCTCAGTTTACCTTTCAGCACTGAACGACCTCATAGGTCCCAGCGCTTGGCCTTTGGCCTAAATTCTATATTCCGATTCCGACTCACTGCTCACTTAACCTGACGTAGGGTGCCGTAAATCATAGAATTAAATACATTGATGTAGCCTAACCTGACCTAAGGTAGGGTGCTAGGTGCTTGATCAGGAACCCAGTGCCCTCGTTTCCCACCCTCCACCTTATCAGACGTATGGCATCATTAAATCAAAACACTAACATATATCCTAACATAATCATCCCTAAGCTAACCGTACCAAAGGTTTTGGATAGTACGTGAAGGGAAAGTGGGGTCGCTATTCTGGAAATACCCCCCTTCCCCGCCAAAAAAATTTTTTTCATGACCTAGGGCACCATAAATGTTAACCTCCCCAACCTACTCTGACCCTGATTTATGCTTTCCTGCTGTGGTCCTTATTATTGTTTGACAAACGGAGGGAATTTTAAAGAGTTAACTAAGGGTTTCTTTAAAAAATGAACGTCATATTCGACAAAACTCTATCAAAAACTATCAGGAAAACCATGTTTCGCATATAAAATCACCAAAAGCTATCAGAAAAATCATGTTTCACATATAAAATCACCAAAAGCTATCAGAGAAACCATGTTTTGCATATAAAATCACCAAAAACTATCAGAGAAACCATGTTTCACATATAAAATCACCTAAAACTCTCAGAGAAACTATGTTTCATCTATAAAATCACCAAAACTATCAAGAAACCATGTTTCACATATACAACCACCAAAAACTATCAGAGAAACCATGTTCCGCATATAAAATCAGCAAAAACTCTCAGAGAAACCATGTTTCACGTATAAAATCACCAAAAACTATCAGAGAAACCATGTTTCACATATGGAATCAGCAAAAACTATCAGAGAAACCACGTTTCGCATATAAAATCACTAAAAACTATCAGAGAAGCCCTGTTTCACCTATAAAATCACCAAAAGCTATCAGAGAAACCATGTTTCACCCATAAAATCACCAAAAACTATCAGAGAAACCATGTTTCACATATGGAATCAGCAAAAACTATCAGAGAAACCACGTTTCGCATATAAAATCACCAAAAACTATCAGAGAAACCATGTTTCACCCATAAAATCACCAAAAACTATCAGAAAAAAAAATTCTCCTATAAAATCACCAAAAACTATCAGAAAACCCATGTGTCACATATAAAATCACCAAAAACTCTCAGAGAAATCTTGTTTCACATATAAAATCACCAAAACTATCAGAAAAACCATGTTCCACCTTTAAAATCACCAAAAACTATCAGAAAACCATGTTCCACCTTTAAAATCACCAAAAACTATCAGAAAAACCATGTTCCACCTTTAAAATCACCAAAAACTATCAGAAAAACTATGTTCCACCTTTAAAATCACCAAAAACTATCAGAAAAACCATGTTCCACCTTTAAAATCACCAAAAACTATCAGAAAAACTATGTTCCACCTTTTAAAATCACCAAAAACTATCAAAAAACCATGTTCCACCTTTAAAATCACCAAAAACTATCAGAAAAACCATGTTCCACCTTTAAAATCACCAAAAACTATCAGAAAAACCATGTTCCACCTTTAAAATCACCAAAACTATCAGAAAACCATGTTCCACCTTTAAAATCACCAAAAACTATCAGAGAAACCATGTTTCACCTTTTTAAAATCACCAAAAACTATCAGAAAAACCATGTTCCACCTTTAAAATCACCAAAAACTATCAGAGAAACCATGTTTCACGTATAAAATCACCTAAAACTCTCAGAGAACCCCTATTTCACCTATAATATCACCAAAAACTATCAGAGAAACCATCTTTTGAACGTAAAACCACCAATAATTATCAGAAAAACCATGTTTCACATATAATATCACCAAACACTATCAGAGAAACCATGTTTCGCATTTAAAATCACCAAAAACTATCAGAAAAACCATGTTTCATATATAAAACCACCAAAAACTCTCAGAGATACCATGTTTCACGTATAAAATCAACAAAACCTATCAGAGAAACCATGTTTCGCCTATAAAATCACCAAAAACCCTCATGGAAACCAGGTGTCATATATAATATCACCAAAAACTATCAGAAAAACCATGTGTCACATATAAAATTAACAAAAAACTATCCGAGAAACCATGTTTTGCATATAAAATCACCAAAGCTATCAGAGAAACCATGTTTCACGTATAGAATCACCAAAAACTATCAGAAAAACCATCTTTCACATATAAAATCAGCAAAAACTAACAGAAAAACTATGTTCCGCATATAAAATCAGCAAAAACTATCAGAGAAACCATGTTTCGCATAGAAAATCAGCAAAAACTATCAGAGAAACCATGTTTCGCATAGAAAATCACCAAAAACTATCAAACCATGTTTCACATATAAAATCACCAAAAACTATCAGAGAAACCATGTTTCGCATAGAAAATCACCAAAAACTATCAGAAAAACCATGTTTCACATATAAAATCACCAAAAACTATCAGAGAAATCATGTTTCACATATAAAATCAGCAAAAACTATCAGAGAAACCATATTTCGCATATAAAATCACCAAAAACTATCAGAGAAACCATGTTTTGCATATAAAATCACCAAAAAATCAGAGAAACCATGTTCCACCTTTAAAATCACCAAAAACTCTCAGAGAAACCGTGTTTCATCTATAAAATCACCAAAAGCTATCAGAAAAACCATCTTTCACATATAAAATCACCAAAAACTATCAGAGAAACCATGTTTCACATATAAAATCAGCAAAAACTCTCAGAGAAACCATGTTTCGCATACACAGTCACCAAAAACTATCAGTAAAAGTCTCTGTTTTACATTTAAGATCACTTGTTGAGTAATCATAATTTCCAGAACAGCACACATCCAGACAAGCTATTGTTTCTCGAATACGCAGTATTTTCGATAAACAGGATACTTCAGGGGTCCAAACACGCCATGTTATTAAAGAATAATTGTGTCATTTCTCAAATTCTCTTAGAAATTCTTACAAGAAGCCAGTGATCCACCCAAGGACAACACAGTCCAGGATGACTCAAGCGAAAACTTCAGAGGTGAAGTTACTCCTGAAGAGGCGAAATCCAACATTGTTTGGTCTGTTCGACGATTACGTAATCAAAACCATCCCCGTAGTGGGGTAGTGCCATCAGTGCACCTCATGTGGTGCACTGTAAGCATTACTAAAGGTTTTTGCTGCGTCCTTTCCACCCTCTCTTAAAAATTATTTCATAGTGCAACTGCCAGGCTTTCCTCCTGTTACACCTTTCAAACCTACTTACTCTCAGTTTCCTCTCCAGCGCTGAATGACCTCATAGGTCCCAGTGCTTGGCCTTTGGCCTAAACTCTATATTCCACTCCATATACACAGCTGGGTAACGAAGGGACTCTGAAAAAATAAATACAAAAAGTGAGAGGAAAAAAAGTTAGTGCACTTGAAGGGGACAAGCAAAGGGAGTTGAATTTGAGAACATTATGTAATATTTGTTGTGAAATGGTCATCTGAAAAGCTTAACTGTCAAGGCAAAAGTTACACGTAGCACAGAGACCTCGATATCGGCATGATAAAAATTGACAGCGCAGTCATTTTGAATGTGTTGATGTTGTTTGGTATTCACAGTAACTGTGAAAAAGTAGGGATATGATACAGTGAAAGTATGGATCCGTATATTTTAAGGTGGTCTGTTCACGTAGAGATAATGGGAGAGGAGAGTTTAGTGAAAATTGTGCCTAATTTGAAAGTCTTGAGACGGAGAAGGAAAAGGGGACTAGAAAGTAAAGGACGGATGGGTAGCAAAAGCTATAGAGAGGAAGGATCATGGTACTTAGCAAGAAGACACAAGTGCTTTTAAAAATGAGATTGAATGGCACTGCATATAAAATTGAATAATGTGGTACTTATGAGGCATTTGTATAGGTTATGAAGCGTCTGCAAGAGAGAAGAGGTAGTTTGACGTAGATTCCAGCCACTTCAGCCTCGAGCCTATTTGGCACCTTATAAACAATCATTTTGGTCCCACCAATCTTAGCCTAACCTGACATGATTAGGTTTACTTAGTGATCAATACATTATTGTACGAGTTTGATAGGGCTGACATGACTTGACTCCTCTTGGCGTTATGGCTCTGCATTTTAATACTTTGGCTTTTTATATTTTTTTATATGTTCATTCTGGAATTTTTTTCCAGAAAACACACACACACACACACACACACACACACACACACTCACGAAACAGTTGAGTCAACAAATACATATTGGGTAATGGAACCTGCCCAGGTCATTCCTTCCTCTCCGTGAATCGAACTCGCGCGTGTGTGAGAGATAGAGATAGAGAGAGAGAGAGAGAGCGGATGCAAGCCACGAAATCAATAAGCAAACTTCGTCAAAATAAAATGGCCATATGGGAAAAACGGACAGAAGACAATACAAAGTTTACTGAATGAAGATAAAATAACCAACAAACAACAGTGTAAATCAGGAGGAAATCAAAAGAAATTGTTCCCGGATCTTCAAAGAAGTACAGCAGCGTCCCTTAACTCAGAACACATGTCAATAAACTGACTTGTATTCATTCATGTGCGCCTGTACGTGTAAGTAAGTATAAAAGTTCGGACAGGCTTGCACGCGCGAAAAAAAAAGAAGAAAATCATCCGCAGCCAACCGTGTGCAGACGTATCCGTGTAAATAACATTGCAAAGAAACTGAGTATGCGGAAATGTAATCTCTCATTGAAGTTACGTACGAACACACTTCGGTTAAAACGTGAGCCCTCGCTGCGAGGGATAATGGAAAATGATATTTATATACATCATGAGTGTCTTTTAATTTTTTTTTAACTATTTTCCCATCTTGTGTCGTCCGTTTTCAAGTTAAGGGTCAGTCGTGGCTTTGTAAATTGTGCTGGCTCCAGGGGAACAGGTTGTGTACAAAAATGAATTTATTATATATATATGTGTGTGTACTTGTCAGTTCATACGTTTGTAGACTATAATTATATATTCTGTAGACCTTGTCACCATCCGGTGTTGATAAAGTATAAAAATCTATGCCCTTTGTCAGAAGTCTGGGTCTACAAAAAAAAAAAAATCTACAGCACTTGCTATATTCTACAGCCCAGTCTAGGTCTACAGAATAACATTTCTACAGCCCTTGCTATATTCTATAGCCTAGTCTGGGTCTATAGAAAAAAAAATTCTGCAGCCCTTGTTATATTCTACAGCCCAGTCTGGGTCTACAGGAAGAAAAATTCTATAGCCCTTTGCTATATTCTGGACCCCAATTTGGGTCTACAGAAAGAAAAATTCTACAGCCCTTGCTATACTGTATAGCCCTTGCAAGAATGGAAGATGAATACTATATCCTATATTAACTATCACAGTCCCAGGGTCTGTAAAATACAAAATTCAGTAGACCTAGTCAGACCTGTCTTTAAGGGCACAGTGATCATGTTAGTCTGATCCCCGTACGGGGGTAGTGCCGTCAGTGCATCTCATGCAGTGCACTGTAGGCATTACATCTATATTCAGTTCAGTTCAGTTCAAAACCTTAGGCATTTCAGTTGAGGCCTAAATTTCGGGCTTTTAAACCGAGTGGTTCGCGCCTAGCAAACAGATAAACTGGTCTGTCAGAGCGATGTCAAAGTAATCTCTTTATCTGTTTGTGTTGACAGTCGGTCCTAATGTCACGTCCTTCTTTTCAGATAAAATGATTGTATAATAATAATAATAATAATAATAATAATAATAATAATAATATCGGTATTGTTTACTCGAGCTTTCAGCGAGTCAACAATAATAATAATGATAAGAAATAAAAAGTTTACGTGAGTTTTCAGTGCTTTATATTTCTGGTCTCTTATTATTATTATTATTATTATTATTATTATTATTATTATTATTATTATTGATTCTAACACACTCTAAATATATATTGTATAATATATATATGTTTGCACACATACATACATACATACATACATACATATATATATATATATATATATATATATATATATATATATATATATATATATATATATATAATGTGTGTATGTGTGTATATTTATAAATTATATATATATATATATATATATATATATATATATATATATATACACACAATTTAAAGTTGGCTACAAAGATCAAACCATAGTGTTACAGGAAGGAGAGCCCTCGCTGGCCTTTCGTTTTTATCTACGAAGTTAAACCACACGAAGCACAGGAATTCCCCCTGTATCCCAAACGACAATCTGTCAATCTGTCATAGTCGGGTTTGTCACCCCATATTCTCATGAAGATTGTACTTTGATATTTGTTTATTTCTCTTGTCTTGTGTATATATATACATATATATGTATATATATAAATATATAATTATGTTAATATATATATATAAACGTGTGTGTGTGTGAGAGAGAGACAGAGAGAGACAGAGAGAGAGAGACTCACTGCAGGCAAGCAAGCAAAATCTCTCATGTGTCAGCGTCGCCAGTTCGGTTCGATTATATCGATTGTCTCGAAACCTGTGTGGCGGGGACGCCACTCTTCGACGGCGGAAAGTTTCTGAAGCATCATATCGACTTCGATCGCCGTTTCCGAAAGAGTCCGGAAGTCTGCAAGTCGAAAGCACCGATCGTTCGTATGATCGTATCTAGGTCTAGAGATTAAAGCCATAGGCCTAGGGTCGTATTGTTGCGCGTCCGTCCGAACTTCGATGAGAGGACATTGAACTTCTCTTCATTGATTGCTGTTAGTTTATTCTGCTAATTGATAAATTTGTATCCATTATATTTGCTTTATTGTCAGGGGAGGGGAATGTTCGCGTTGCATCGCTGTTCTTTTTTTTTTTTGGCAACAATTTTGCTGAGTCATAACACCTAAAGTAGAGAGAGAGAGAGAGAGAGAGAGAGAGAGAGAGAGAGAGAGAGAGAGCAAAGAATTAAAGTAAAATCGTAATCGAGGTATAGAGACTACGTATATAAAAAGAATGTTAAAATATAAATTTATAAAGTGTCCATGCAAGAATGGACAATTTAATGATCAATATAAATAAAAAAATGAAGGAAATGCTAGTTATTGCAATAATATTGAACTTAATAAACACAAAAGCATTACGTTGAATGCAGTATACATAGCTAGAAAACTTTGCTTCACATCGTGAGGTTCCTGCGAAGATTAAATAGTCTTTGTGTTTATAATTAAATTATATATATGTATATATATATGTGTGTATATATATAATATATAAATACATGCATACACATTTATACATATATATATATATATATATATATATATATATATATATATATATATATATATACATATATATATATATATACTGTACACGCACATACATACATATAATCTATAGTTTTGCTTGGTACATAAAAATCGATTGATTAAGTACTTTAAACCTTAACTGTCTACTTGAACGATTGTTCAATCATTACAAGAGAAAAACTAACCGTGATGAATAATAGCATCGCCTTGGCTTTGTTTACCATTCAATTGCGTAACAAGTTCAACTGTACTGAATTGATACAAATATTTACCGCCTGCTGTACACCCAAGAATGAAAAATTGTCCGGAATAGATAAGCCAGAAGTAATTTGTGTATTTATTTCAATAGTTACCACTTGTGTGTTCTATTAATTTCAATCTTCTGTGGAAGAAAATTGCAATTTATTTGTGAAACGTTTCTGATTGCGCAGTCATGAAAACTCACGCAATTACGCACGGGTGTGGATTTATTAATGTATGGATCGAACCCTGTCATGGGCGTATATGTTTTGCCATGCGTTCAAATTTCAGACGCATCTTTCCGGGAGACACGGTAGCAGAGGGAGTGAGATGCTTGTCTTGGAATGTAATTTTACGTAAGGATAACCACCCTTTAGCGTATGGATGAGCACGAAGTACATTTTTATACAAAGTACAGTTACAGGAGGTGTCAGCTGGGAGTACGTTAATCTACTTCCCGACATGGCCGGTAGAGGGCCTACGCTTCATGTTCCAAGGCGCGCAACATATCTATTCAATTAATATTTTTTATCTTGCGATAAAAAATAATATAGGTGCAAAATTCCACTTCCAAAAACTATAGCACGGCTTGATTGTTAACACAACCTTCTTATGCCACAAAACCGCAGCAGGAAGGTGAATTAAATTAAGGAAAATACCGCACATGGCATCGACCCCACGGAGCGGCAAGCTTATCAACAACAGTGAGGATAGGACGGTGTCGGTGTTAGGTGTGACACCAGAACTCCAGGGAAACCATGGAATTATCAGAGAAATACTAAACCATCAGTGAAAACGTATTGTGTATATAGTGTATAGTCTTACTCCTACCGGAAAACAAGCAAATGAAGGGCACTGGTTACTTTAGTGGTGTAAAAAGTGGGTAGAGGAAGTCTGATATCTCAAGTTAGCGGATGTTTTAACTGATAAGCTCGCCTGTTATCATCATGGCTACGATGCAAGGTTACATAAGTGGTCAAGAATCCCAACTGGATGACCTCCCATCATGGAAAAGGGATTTGATATTACGTAAAAGGGCTAATGTCCGAATGCATGGAGGGTTTGGACTCCCAACTCCCACACCATCGATGGCGGGTCGGGGGCGAGGCTTACTGAGTGGCCCTCCAGTGTCATCCTCAGTGAGTGGCCCGTCATCCTCACTGAGTGGCCCAGTATCCTCATTGAGGGGCCCACATCTCCCATTGATACGCTCAGTGAGTGGCCCAGCCTCCTCCCACCCCTACCCGTCAAACAACAACGCGGTCAGTTCTCGATTGGAAGGTGGTCGTGTCACTTTGAGTGGTGGTAGTGGTGATGGGAGCTATTCCCAGAAATGTGCCGTAAAGAGTGAAATTGCGAGTGCCAACGTAAGCAACATGCATCATAAAGGTCTTAATGATGAGGGGCCGAGGGTTACCTCCCCAACTTACTCATCCTATAGTGACTCTTGTACCAATGTTCAAGAAAATGATGAGGACTTTAGTTATGGACCAGGAATCGTTTCCAAACTCAAGAACCGGTACATGTCTTTGGCCATGAGGGACTCACGTTCTCGACCCCCTTTGAGAAAATTCAGTTCACTTGAGGATCTTTTGGACGATCCACGGGAAACGTGGCAGGAAAGGAGCTCGAATGTTGCCAAACCCCGCCATGGACACAATGCCCAGGCCAACGCAGCCAGTCACCGGAGGGAGGTGATGAAACGAGCCCGGTCTGTCGATTCGTTAAGCAGTAGGTTATCTGAGGAAACCAGAACCCGTGGGCTGCCCAAGAGCAAGTCCGCCACCAGTCGTTTGCAATCTAGTCTGTCTGCTTTGCAGAAGGATGATGTGATCATTATTGAAACCTCCAAGCCCAAGCCCGATCAACAACAACTGAATGGTGCCCATACAAAAGGCGTGGATGGTGGCGAACCCCCGCCCTTGACCAGAAAAATGTCGTCCTCGAACCTGTTGGAGGAGGACGAAATGCCTCCTCCAGATACGGTCCGCCACGTCAAGAAGATGTTCGAGCCCGTCGGAGGCAAGGCTCTCCGGGGTACTAAAGCTCGGGTGGCTGCTCACAAGGCTGCCCAGGCTGCCAACAAAACGAACGGAGTTGCCCCACCACCATCCAAACCGGCCCTGATGGCCAAACCTACAGAAATTCCTCCAAGAAAGGTCGCTCCTTCTGGCCCAGCTTTCCCAGTTACTATCGAAGAAGCCAAGTCATCCCTCAAACAAGTGGCACAGGTGTCTAGGGCCTCACCAAGGGCCACCCTCAGTGTTCGTGCCACAGCCCTTAACGGTGATGTTGGTGGTGGAGAGGAAAGTGCTGCAGGAGTGTTGGGGGCTGGAGGGGGCAGGGCGCGGCCTGGCCTGACCCCAGTCACTGCCTCAGTGACGGCACCTTTGGTGAACGGTGATGAACTCCGACATTCAGTTGAAAGTAACGCTGCGATAGTGGAAGAAGGAGTGAGAAGGGTCTCCAACACAGCTGTAAGCAATATTCGTAAAGAGAGTCAGTGCCAGGAATTCAATTTCACCCGGTCATCGTCGTCGACTCAAAGTCATCCCAAAGCTCCAACGAAACCTTCATCTCCAACACCCACTCCCTTGCCAGCATCCCCCGTGGTATCTCATAGGGTGCCCCTTACTGCGGCCACAGAGACCCCCCACCAGCTCACTACACCCGAGACCAAGCTTGCCAAGTCTCAGGAGAGTGATCGGGTCCAGCAGGAGAACCTGAAGAACGCCGAAAAGTCCCGTGGAGGGCCTGAATCTGTCCCGTCCAGATTTGACCCCCACAAGGTGACCAAAGTGGAGTCCATTCGATCCCCAACCAAAAGTGAATCCCCGCCCTTCCACGTCGGCCCCAAGGGGGACCCAGTGAAATTCCCGGCGAAAGTGGAATCCCCCAGGTCAACCCCAGCACAGGGGAAGGAACAAGTGAGAGGCTCGCAAAAGGCCGAATTCCCCCAAAATGTAGTGTTAAGTCCAGTGGAATCCAAAGCTTCCCCCTTCCTATCCGATGACCTGGTTCGAAGCCCAGGCAAAGGAAACCTGGTGGAGGCCTTCAACAAATCTTCCGCCGAGGGCATTTCCCCCATCCTCAAGCCCGCCGCCAACAGGGACTGGAGGGGACAGACCGGGAATACTCAGGTGTTTAACTTCACTAACACAAAAACTGCTGCCCCGGATTACGTCGAAAATGACGGCCTTGACTTATCCAACAGGACGCCAAAGGTAAGGCAGACTCGATCCAGTTTTACGTAAACTGGTAACTGA
Source organism: Macrobrachium rosenbergii (assembly GCF_040412425.1). NCBI lineage: Eukaryota > Metazoa > Arthropoda > Malacostraca > Decapoda > Palaemonidae > Macrobrachium > Macrobrachium rosenbergii. The sequence continues at coordinate 12,725,421 of NC_089777.1, read as the reverse complement.
AATATGGACAGTTATCACAGTCGCAGCTTTTTATGGGAACGGCTGTATTCTTCGCTTGTATCATTTCTCTTATCTTTAACTCGTGCGATAAATAATGCACTCCCTCCCTCCCCTCATGAAATCTTATGTTGCACTACAAGTGTGATTGATTTTGCTGAGTGGGATACTTTTTAAAGTATAAATCCTTGTTTATTCTGTGCAGTCTTTAATTTCGTGATTTGCGCCCTTCTACTGTGTGTATGTGGCACTGACATGGTCGTTAATTTTTCAGCAAAATCTATATCCCTAAGTAAGCGTATTTTCCTCACTGGAATCGAGTAGAATTGGTTTTTCAATTTTTTGAAGGTAATTTATGCCAGAATTAAACCGTACATAGGGTTTTATGCGATGTTACCTTAACAGACTGAGAGATTTCAACGGGCTGAAGGCAGAAGACGAATCAAAGGGATTTTCAGTTAGGTTCTCTCTCTCTCTCTCTCTCTCTCTCTCTCTCTCTCTCTCTCTCTCTCTCTCTCTCTCTCTCTCTCTCTCTCTCTCTCACACACACACACACACAGGAATTGGGGCAAGGTTGCCCCAGGGTCAGTGTCTTGTTGGTTTTTAGGTGATTTTGTTTTGTTAAGTGCATCTTGGTGTGCAGTAAATATTATTTAGTTGACCCTTCCCTCATATACTGTTGCATTTCAGTTAGTGCTTGTTTCAGAAGCACTGATTGGGCTCATCAAGCCTTGGAGACTTAAGTCGCTTTCATTGTATATATGGAAGAAAGTTTGTAAGTGCTAGATTTTAGCCTTTTTTTTTCATATTCAGCCCTGTGTGGGATATTGGTTTTTAAGTTCACTTCGAATTGTGGTCAGGTTTTTTTTTCAAGACTGGGAATATGCATTTTTTTTTTTTTTTTTGTTGACTTGGCCTAATAACGTGGGTCTGTCTGTCTTTGAAATGCTCGGACGAAATGTGGCGTGGTTTTTATGGGTTCCAAATTTTTCAACAAGTGGAATAGTGTTTGCATTCTTGGCATTATGTTTTTGCCCTCCAAGATTTTATTATCTTCCTATAATGATGGTCAGCAGTGCACGAGTTTAATGTCGAAGGCGTTATATAAGTTTCATGTGGCACGGTACTGACACTCCGTCCTGACACTAAATATACCTTTTCAGTAAGTGCAACAGAGCCTGTGAACGCCCTTTGCCAGAGAAATAACGGTCCCTTTAGATGTAACCTGAATATTAGTCTAGAGATATCTTTTTGTACTAAATTCTCTTCAAAATTTCGTTGTAGCCTACACACACATATATTATATGTATATATAATTACTAATAGGACCTCATTCAAACTGGATAGTATCTAATGGAGTATTTATTCAGAAAAAGTTACAAGCTTTCTTGGACAAACAGTCCTCATTATCAAGTATCTGTTTGACCAAGAAAGCTTATAACTTTTTCTGAATAAATACTCCATTAGATACCATCCAGTTTGAATGAGGTCCTGTTAGTAATTGTACTATTGCACAGAACAGTTGTGTATGTGATAAAGTTATATATATATATATATATATATATATATATATATATATATATATATATATATATATATATTTATGTATGTATTAACGCACTCCTGCTAAGCTATATAAAAAGACCAGAATGTAATGCATATAGTGAAAACGGAAGATATTCAAACTTTAGGTGTGTTATGGTGTTTTAAATAAAAGCAACTCATTTTTCAAAATGCATTATTGCTTTGTTGAAATAAATTGAAAATTCATCCTTTGATAAGTATATCTTTTTTATTGTTTTGTGAAGTACCGAGATTTGTATGGATGGAAGGCCATTTTGATTGTTGTGGTTGAAAATTGGTTCCTTTGAGTGAATAGAAATTATTCAAAGGATTACGTTTTAAATCTAACTCTCATGAGAAATAGAAAGTGGTATTCCGTGCAGAATACATTGTAATGCTCCTATGCACTTTTAGGTGCTCATGGAGACAGCATACTGATTATTTGAATGTATCTGAAAGGTGTATCATCCGTTAACTCGGGCCTGGTGTTGAGAGAGTGATGTTCAGCTGTGCTGTTCGTAGTGTTTTGACACTTAACAGAAGGCCATTATCATACTCTCGCATCCCACGTCCTGTCACACGAACCGCTCGCTTATAGCACTCCCTTCCTTTCTCAGACTCTGTCTCTCTCCCTGCATGTTAAATTGTACTCGTGTGTGCATGTGTGAGCCTAAGAATATTCTTGGCTACGTATATCAGCCGATTACCACATTTCCCTTTCCATTTCCGCCTCCTTACTTTCTCAGACTTCCTCTTCACTTTTCCACGCTTTTCTTCCATGTCGTCATATCCACCAGCGCGAAATCCCGGTGACTCATTGGTTGATCAAATTATTATCCCAGGATTGGACGGTTTATGGTCTCTCTCTCTCTCTCTCTCTCTCTCTCTCTCTCTCTCTCTCTCTCTCTCTCTCTCTCTCTGTGTGTGTGTGTGTGGTTGCTGCATTGCAAGGTACTCGTTTTTATTTGATATGTAATGGTATCCACTGAAAACGGTGTTTGTGGCTGTCGTAGACGTAGCTATGGGTTGGAACTCCATTTCATACGTGAAGAACACGATGGGTGTTAGTGTCCTGTATTTGGTGGTTATGCTCATTGTATTGATTGGATGGTACACTGCAAAGGGAATTATTAATTATTGAAGTACTACGAATGGGTCCAGTTAACATGCTTCGTATTAGCAGTACCTCTTAATTACCTCACTCATTTGTTATTAAATTTTTATCGTTATTTTACTACCTGAGAGTAAAAATCCATCACCGTTATTATGTAATGAGTGGTAGTTCTGGAATGGTATATCACTATTAAATTTTGGGTGTCACTATATTCAAAGGACAGTTAAACAAAGAAAAAACTTCCGTACCGTCTCATCATAACCCAGTTCCAGTAATCTTTAGTAGGCTATATAGGCCTATCGTTTGGCAGTCTCTTCATGACTTACTCTATAGACATCCACGGTTTCATGAGTGCAGGGACTCAAGCATATTTAATACAGCCTTCTGTGAACACGGCAGATGATTACTCTCGAAGGATAAATAAACAATTGTAAAAAACCGCAAGTCAAAATATACCTTATTACCCTTACGCTTTCTATAGATTCAGAAACATAAACGTATGAACATTGTGTTTTATTTGACTGTATAGTACACTGGGAATATTGTTCGGTATAGCCTGTCATACATAGCGGTGAGCAGTAAATGTGTGAGTGCTTTCACCGAATCTTTTTTTTTTTTTTTATTCTTGTTCATGTGGAGTGCATATCACTTAGTCGTATAGATAATGCTTACCTTATAGAGTAATGGGACTTACGCCATGCCTCAAATATGCCACCATATTCAGCGTTAAGTACATAGGATATCAAATGGTTTGTAGGTTTCAAAATAACTAATGTAAATACTCCCGATTTTTTTGTATTAAAGTCTTTTTTATATATGTGTATAGACTAGGCCTATATAAGCACGTGTGCGTGTAATAGAAATGTTATCCACTAACACCGTGCGTAATTTAAGCCGAATAGTGTTCATTTGCCACATACCACCCTGAGCGGTTTCAGCATCAGCGTAGATCCGAAGTTCATTTGCAAATGGGGACGTTGTAGCCGAGAGAGAGAGTGCATGACCCAGACCCACCAACCAACAGTCCCACCACCAGTGACGTTAGCACTGTGGCATGTACCCCCCCCTCTTTCCCCATCACCATCACCAACACGAACTTGTTCTCATCATAACAGAAATCTTCTCTCTCTCTCTCTCTCTCTCTCTCTCTCTCTTTCTCTCTCCTTTTAGTTTGTTTTATGAAGCTTTGTATCAAATTAAGTGATTCTGTTCAGTACAGTTATTTATAGTTTTGGAAATGTGTATTTCAGCTTAGTGTGTCCTTTCCTTTGAAAGAACTCACAATTGTCAGTGTTTTAGTAATTCGGCCATCTGTCAAGGCTGTAGCCTGTGCTTGTGTTGCCTTTGTTGAAACAAAGGCGGTGCAATATTTTATTTGTTCACGTTCGAAGGGCCTTGTGTTTTGCCGGATATGGTTATGTTGGTGCTTAGATTATATATATATATATATATATATATATATATATATATATATATATATATATATATATATATATATATATATATATAGTGGACTCTCATTTAAACATGATGGTATCTACTGGAGAGATTTATTCAGAAGTTACAAGCTTTCCAGAGCTGTTAGTCCTAGAAAGCGTGTAACTTTCTGTGAATACATATCTCCGCTAGATACCACCCTGTTTAATTGAGAGGGTTCTGTTATTAATTGTACTAGTGCACAGAACAGTTGTGCAAGTGATGAATTTATATATGTACACATAGGCCTATACATATAGGCTATACAAAACACATTGTACAGTTTTATTATTTTGAATTTGCTTTTGGTGTTGTCTCAACAGTCCGTGTGTGTGTGTTTCTAAGAATAGAGCGATATATTGATGAAAACGATAACACTGTGGAATGCTATATCAAGGTCAGATCAGGAGAGCGTATTAATTACGGCCTGCATCGTTCATAATGACGAGAATCTTTTGTGCATATATATCCGCTGACATACTTTTGTGTTGTGTCTATGGTCTGTTGACAATGAAGGAGGAAAAGGCGTGTAGAAGAGTTTGGGGGGGGGGGTGCGATTGGGGTAGCCGTTAGGGGATGTTTGTGTGCTGCTCTGCTTGGTATGTGATGTTAGTTGGAGATGGAAGGTAATGTGAGGGTTACGGTGGGGAAGGGGATGGTGTGAAAAGAAAGTCCGGAGGTGGTCTGTGCTTGGTGTGTTTATTTATGTCAGCGTTGCCGTCGTCGCATACTTTGGACTTTTTGTCGATTTCCTCTGTTTAATTTAGTTCGTTACTGGCATACTTGTGGGAGACTTATTTCAAAGGCGATATCTGTGGTTTATCCAGTTAATTAATATCTGACTTGACTACCAAGTTGTGATTAAATTAATGCGTCATAGGCCTATTGATGTACACACACGTAGGCTATATATATTAGAGGCGATATCATTATATATATATATATATAGCCTATATATATTAGAGACGATATCTGTGGTTTATCCAGTTAGTTGATGTCTAACTTTACCACTAAGTTGTGATTAATTTAATGCTTCATAGGCCTATTGATGTACACACACACACAAACACACACACACACACACACATATATATATATATATATATATATATATATATATATATATATATATATATATATATATATATATATATATATATATATATATATATATAATAGACGTACTTCTAGCCATTTAGAATTATTCAATATTCTCATGCGTATTAATTACTAAGAATACCTACAGAATCATGTAATATGACCATTCGCATCTATCCCCAATTAGGTACTAGAACCGTATTGTGTTTGCAATGGCTGCCAAAACGTATTGGGTTTCGTTATCCAATACAGATAATTGAAATGGTATTTCACCATTGGTCTGGTAGTTTCAGGTTCCAGTCTGCTTTTATTTGAAAGGTGCTAATTTCGCTTAGTCATTTTGTAGAGTCTTGGTCAAAAGAAACTATGCTGTATTTTATTTTTTATTCAGATAGATCTTTTGTTCTTGCGTGCTTTTGTTTGAAGACAACGTTATTTTATGCTACTGAAGTTTGCGCAAAAAGATAACTTCTTTTGACTTGTCCTATGAACGTGTAGGCCTACACACACTGAACTGTATTTTCAATAATAACGATAATGATATTAAAATAAGACCTTTTTTTCTTGTTTGCAAATCTTGGTACATTGTTTAAATTGCACCTGAAGCCCTATTCCAAGCCTTACGCACACGAGAAGGGCTTTGTTCCATGTGGTCTATGTTAATAATGGAACTATTTTGTTGAACTAGTGTTAAATGTAGGCTTATAATGAATGTGTGGCTCGGTCCTAAATATATCTAAATAAGCCGTGACTACCACTTCATAATTTTGGCTTTTGTTTGTGCGCTTCTCCCAGGCAGTACCTTCTTGAATGGATGTCAACTTAAAATGAAGTGATACAGTGTTGTGTGCAACATTATATATGTATATATATGCCTGTATTTTGATTTTTTTTCACATGAACGTCATAGAATCTGGAATTTTATTTTGTGGCCACATTTTGAGTCGCATCACTGAAATGAATAGAGACGAGACTCAACACACCTGGACTTCTTACTCCACCACCGAAATCTCCAAGCTTCCTCCCAACCCCATTCTCATCTCTCCCCCTCCCCTTAGGGGTTTGGGTGAGAAGCGGGGGGGGGGGGTTGTTTAACATGCCATCACCATCCCTCCCTTCTCTTCCCCGTTTCATCCTCATGGTAGCCGTTAGGACCCAAGGAGTGTAAAAATCACGTGTTCGTTTTCCATCTTGCTTGGAGAGTTCAAATACCTGCGGTTGGTTGCCTTGGGTGCTAAAATCTTTCTCCTGATGCAGCTTCATATTAACGTCATCAAACTGTATACAATATATGCTTTTTGGCTAATGATAAACGACTGATTTAAATGTAACTCAGGTTCTTGTGAAGTACCGTAGAACGATTGTTTCTATCGCTATTCATTTAGAGCGAGTCAAAAGTTATTCGGCATGTCGGCATCTTGTGGAATCTTTGTTTTGTGGAGCGGATGTCTTGTCCGTCACTGATAAGGAGTGGTGGTTTAGTTGTACTTTACACCGTTAAATGTCTCACTTTTGGCGCGTGTGTGAATTTAACAACACAAATAAAACATAAATAAAGTATTCCATAGTTTGCGTGCGTTATTCATCCGTACTTTTCATCTTGCCTCTCGGGATCCTGCCTATATGAAATGTTCTAATGGGCTGACGACCGATTCGATATGAACACGTTCGTTTGCAAGTAATGCTACCGAGTAAATATAAGGTTTTAGCTTACTTGCGATTGCAAAATTCATGAGACCAGTGCGAAAGTAACGCGAGGTAGTCTTTTGAGAACTACCGTGTTGAGGGTTCTAGGGTGGGACTCACAGATGAGACTTGGTGTGGTTTTATGTTTTGTAACAGGAGCTGTCAAGGGGGAGATCTGGGTTGTAGTGGTGTTGTAAAGCCGACGAGTAGTTCTCTCTCTCTCTCTCTCTCTCTCTCTCTCTCTCTCTCTCTCTCTCTCTCTCTCTCTCTCTCTGGAGGTTCATAGCAACAGTTGTTTTGTGGTCTGGAGAACTTTTTTTTTTTTTTTTTCTTGACATGTACGGTATGTAGGAGGCTTTCTATGGGAGAACAAACCTTGGGGGTACCTTGCAAGAAATCTTATGAAGTTCCAACTAAATTATTGATTTTATTTGTAGAGTCTTTGTAGCCTATGTCGGTTGCTTCAAGTTTGTGGTTCTAATTTTGCTACAGAATTGTTTATATAGAATTGACTGTTTGCCACAAATGTCGAGATGAAGCTTAATTTCATGATGGTATAGGCCTAATTAATGGAAGCCCAACTACCATAAGATCATCCCCAAGCTAAGTGAATGGTGAACGTTGCGGTCCTTCAGCAGTCAGATTTAGGAATTCTGTACCTTACTCCCTTGACTTTTATTGTCTTCAGTATTATACAGCGAGCCAGTTGTTTCTCTTCTTAGTTGCAATTCATTACTGAAATAGGTCCTTTGTTTTGGTATTCTTACCCAACAGTTATTGAGGAATGCTTGAATTCTGTCACATAGAATATTTTCTGCACTAGGTAATTTGTCTCCGTTTGTTCTTGAACAGTTTCTATGGCTGTTAGTGAAGAATCTTATTGTAAATCGTTTCTCGTGCCACCCTAAGAGCTTTAAGGATGCGAGAGGTGAAAGGACATTCAAGCAGAAATGAGAGACACTATTCAGAAATAGATATGACACAAAAGAAATTATAAACAAACTGATAAGTGGGCCTAAATGCGACCCACTTGACTCAGAGGAAAAGGGCGGATAGGATGGTTTCCTCCCCCCCCCCTCTAAAAAACTTGTGTAGCAGAGTTAATATTACTGGACAAGTTGGGAATGCGTGCGACTTGAATTTAGCACTTGTGTTGGTAATTGGGAGCACATTCAGGTTGCTGAACGAGCGAAGGTATCTGAAATGTGCTATTGTGTTGTCATGTTGGAGAAAAAGCTGGACTGTAAGTTTGTGGGTATCTGAAGTATTTTTATTCTTGTTGATGGTGAAGCTTAGGGTCCTTTTTTATCGATTTATTTTTTTTTTTTTTTACTTATACTAGTGAGGTTTTTTCGCAATTCTTTCAACCCTACCGATATACTGACAAAAAAAAAAAAAAAACGCAACACGTTTAGTGATTCAAGAAACAAAGTTGCTTCGAAACTGTATTTGGTATCGACAATGACATATTATTTTATTGGGAGTGTGGCTTTTGTTCATGTAACGAAGATCGAACTTGGAACATTGCCCAAAGCCACCTGTTTGAGAGAGAGAGAGAGAGAGAGAGAGAGATAATGACCTTGTCCAGTGTGCTGCGGTTTCCAATTGTTCTTTAGTTCAAAGGCTTATTAAAATTTCTGACGGCGGTTAATGTCAACCAACTTAGGTAAGTGGAGTACCCTTAATTGTAGATGTAGGCTAAGTCAGCAGGATATCCAGTTGTTCTTACTTTATTAATCTAGTGGCTGTGGTATATACTTTATTTGAAGGCTGTGTGGATTTAGCCTAGAAAGACAATCTTCCTCTCTTACTGGAAGCTTAGGTTCTGTTCTCGGGATTATGCAATGTTTTACTGCCATGAATTAGCCTTATCATTTTACAGTGTGCCCTGTCGGCCTATAGGATTAATTGGTTAGCCTATTTGTGAAAATTTAAAGAGTGTCTTGAACTTGTTTGTTGTCCCAGAACGTAGGCAAATGGCAGAACCTCCCTACTTGGATTGTCCTGGAAACATAGGCTACCATGGTTTAGACTGAAATAGGTGATGACACGACTTTCGACTCACCTAGAAGGCAAATCATATGGCAGAGGTCGTGTGGGTAAATAGCCTGCTGTGTGAAAAGGTCGTAGGTCACTGTGTTTCCTCCCCCATCAAGGGAAGGTTTAGGGCAGAGCTGGATGAAAGTGCTTGCTGATTGTGTTGCTGGTGCTGACCGGACCACTCGGCAACAGACGGCTCTTGCCGAAATTGAGTTTGTAAATTGCTGGGTCTGGTGAAATTCCTTCTCTTTGCGTTATATTATTATTATTATTATTATTATTTAGACTGTATTACTTTTTCGCAGTTTCATGAATAGTACAGGGAGATATAGGCTGATCTCTCTCTCTCTCTCTCTCTCTCTCTCTCTCTCTCTCTCTCTCTCTCTCTCTCTCTCTCTCTATATATATATATATATATGTATATATATATATATATATATATATATATATATATATATATATATATATATATATATATATATATTATATAAGAGAGAGAGAGATAGGCTGAGTGTTCCTTGACTAATCGTTATAAATATTCCGAGAGGAATGTTTATAAGCGGTGTCTGAAGCCTTTTTCAGAAGGATCTCTCTACATATATACTGTACCCACTACTGTACACTCGGTGACCCTATTTTTTTCCATCTCTCACCCTTCCTATTAACTCCCCCATTCCCCCTCCCACTCCCACACTCTCAACTTCTTACCTGGAGCAGGTTTACATCGAAAAGGGTTTGTGGGGGTAGCGGGGTTGGGGTGGGAGTGTTTTGGAGGAGGGAGAGGGGGAGTCTGCTCACCCACGTACACTCTCCAGGTCTCAGCCGGAGTGAAAGTTTCTCCGCCGTGTCATGACTCCGGTGTATATTTTTTGGAGGTTCTTGAACGTGACTGATTAAGTTCTTGCATAGGGACTGTTTCTTCGTGGGCGCGCGCTTGCGCAGTCGGAGTACAGCAGAGGTAAGAACGATCCACAGCCCAGCAGTAGCAGCAGCAGCATCTGTGTGCAAGAAGCCGAAAAAATATCGAAATCCATAATAATGACTTGGCTTTTTGTTGATATTTATGGGTGTTCGTTCCTTAATGGAATTACTGGTTACACAGGTGTGTCTCACCGTCATCACCCAAGTACAGTGTATTGTCATCCACGGTTTCGTTTCACACACACACACACACACACGCACCCACGCACATGCACACATTATTCGCAGACACTCTCATTTTGTTTAGACTCTTAATCAGTCTGTATATACTTCTTTTTCTCCTTAGGTAAACAAAAAGATAGTCTCTGCAAATAATGCCACTGTCTTCAGTAGAAATTGCATAAGAGAAAGTAGGCTATGCCCAAATAGCATACTCCAAAGATTTTATCCCAATCAGTTTCATATAAATATTGTGGGGTGAGATTGTCATTTCCCAATTTGGATGCGAAGGAATTCACTTCTTAGTTCAACAGAGGTACGTACGAAAGATTTTGCCGGGACTTGCCAATATACCTCCGGCCTCGCTTGAGATTCGAATCCTGCTCACTTGTATAATGTTTCGTGTGTGTGGGTCAGTTTGTTTATGGTGAACAGATTGTTAGGCCACTCTTTCTCTTTTTTCGGAATGTTTCTACGCCATTTATACAAGAGGTCTCTCGGTACGTTATCGATAATGACTGTGGATATTTTCTTGAATTTGTGTAGTACAAGATGTTAGAATATTTATCCGATATAATAAGAAGCCTGTTCTCAACCAGGTCTCTCTCTCTCTCTCTCTCTCTCTCTCTCTCTCTCTCTCTCTCTCTCTCTCTCTCTCTCTCTCTCTCTCTCTCTCTATATATATATATATATATATATATATATATATATATATATATATATATATATATATATATATATACTGTATATATAATTTACACAGGCCTACTGTTGATCCCAGTATACCAGACTTACCAGCCTTCAAGTGAATTTATTTGATTTGTTTTATTATTCAAATTCTACTGATCTCTGCAAATATTCAGAACCCGCAGAATTGTTTTATTTAATTTTATTTTATCTTTTTATTATCCCAAATCCAGTTGTTATCTTTAACCAGCATTAAAAACTCGTCCAACAGTCTTATCGTGCTTAGCCTATTATTGTCGATTGCGCGAAGTAGGTTTTTTTTAATAATTTATGCTTAGCTCACACTTGCACCCAAAAGAATTAATAATAATAATAATAATAATAATAATAATAATAATACAGTAGTCATGTTGTGGGGGTACACATGTATCCCGACACTGAAGGCGTGACGGTCGCCATATTGATAGCGTAGTGCGACTTGTACTCAAAAAGGCTTTCTTTGTCTTTTGCTTGTTGCTGAAGTTTGTGCTTTTTTTTTTTTCTTGGAGTGAAAGTATGTGACTTGTTTTTTACGTTTGTGTATGGAAAAAAGGAGTTGTTGTAGTATTGTTGTTTTTGTGGTTTAAGGACCGGTGTATTATTATTATTATTATTATTATTATTATTATTATTATTATTATTATTAAAGAAAGTCTTATTCCAAAATATTTCGACATAGTTTGAGAAATTCATATTCCAATATATTTTGACAGCAAGTTGAAGAAAGTCTTATTCCAAAATATTTTGACAGCAAGTTGAAGAAAGTCTTATTCCAAAATATTTTGACAGCGAGTTGAAGAAAGTCTTATTCCAAAATATTTTGACAGCGAGTTGAAGAAAGTCTTATTCCAAAATATTTTGACAGCAAGTTGAAGAAAGTACTATTCCAAAATATTTTGACAGAGTTGAAGTTTATTCCAAAATATTTTGAAAGTTGAAGTCTTATTCAGCCAGAAGCTTTTAGTAAAAAGTAGTTTTTTTTTTTTGCACAAACACACGATAGGTCGACGACAAGTCTATAAAAAGATTAATGACGAACGTTTTAAACATCATTAAAAACCAGCGTGTAAAAGGCTATCATATATACTTAAATACATATCACTGGTACACCATCGTATACTTTATACTCTCCATGCGCGTGGAGCATAACGTGGCCTCTTTTGAGACTGGTCTATTTTTAGCCTGACCCCTCCCCCATGGTCCCCCCCCTCCCCAGGGGAAGGGGGGACATGGCCTTGCCCCGCTGTGGTACTACTTGATGGTGTCACTTGTTCACACAACTGAGGATTTTGTCCTCTCTCTCTCTCTCTCTCTCTCTTCTCTCTCTCTCTCTCTCTCTCTCTCTCATGTGGCTAATGCTGATTAATTATGTAGGCCTATTTTGAAGTTGTGTTCTCGTTTTTTTCCCTTGTAATGGATAATACTGTTTAATTACGTAGGCCCATTCATATTTGCATACGAAATAGTCGCTTTATAGGCTAATTTCTGGTTTTATATTTTCGAGGTCTTACTCGTGTTTCATTCACAATACATCTTTAGGATCACGATATTCAGTGACATGGAAAGATTAGCTTATCTCTCTCTCTCTCTCTCAACTTGAGTGGCTTCGTGAAGTTGCAGTATCGGAATATTTTATTCAAGATGTTGCAAATAGCCGAGATTGCATAACGGGAGTAGAAAGCGCATGGAATCGTGACTGGACTTTGGAGAATACTGGAAGATTAACAATAGTACGAACTCTCTCTCTCTCTCTCTCTCTCTCTCTCTCTCTCTCTCTCTCTCTCTCTCTCTCTCTCTCTCTCTCCTCAATCACTTGGCGTCCATTTATGCACGTCTTGTGAAGGGAGGACATTTAGGAGAGAGAGAGAGAGAGAGAGAGAGAGAGAGAAGTGTCTGTGGATCACTCAATTTCTTTGAAATTGGGCGTTTCCTCTGTATAAAGTTGCGTTGAAAAATGTTTTACGTGTGCTTCGCCGAATTACAATCAATGTTATTGTTTTTATGTACATATTTTATAGTTTTGTTTATATCTAGCAATTTTGTTTGCACACTATAATTTCGTTTGCATACTATATAATTTTGCATGCATATTTAATAATATCATTTTTTCTCGTGAAACTTCGGTTGCAGGACATATTTTATAATGTTTATGTATTAATTTCAATGTTATATAATACTTTATGAACTAAACATACTGTATGCTTTATATACAGTGCTCGTTACTTTTACCTTTTGCTAGCGAAGGTTTCGGTCCTTTGATATTAACTATTTTTTTCGTTTTGTTTAGTTTATGCATTTATTTGCCGTATTTTTCATTTTATTTGAAATAGTTGTCTAACCCACGTAGTTTCTTTATGCATTCAACTTCCCATTTTCGGTATTGCTTGTTTTTCCTGCATCATATTTGACATTTCCAAATCCCGTTGGGAGAGAGTGAGAAGTGAGATACATCCTGTATAGATAAAGATGAGTCATTCTTTCATATTATATATATATATATATATATATATATATATATGTGTGTGTGTGTGTGTGTGTATATGTGTGTATGTATGTATGTATGTATGTATGTATGTATGTATGTATGTATGTATGAGAAAAAGAATATTACGTAAATCAAGTCGTCTAAACAGGAACTAAGGACCAAGAACATTGCGGTAAATAACATATTTCAGACTGGAACATTGTAGCTGAACGGTAAAACGGGCTAGGCCTAATGGTCAATGCCTTACAGGAATATTGTGCTGTACTGACCAGCGTGTGGGCAGTAAGACGCCCAAGTAAGCGAGTTGGCAGCTTTCAGGGTGAGCGAGCAATGAGAAGAGGGAAAAGGATGTTACTGGGAAGTAAATTTGACCCGAGGCAAACTGAATATTAATAGTTTAACTGCAATCTGTTCAAGTGAGGATAACCTAACGGTGCCACGTAACGGCGAGTCTTGCTTTGGTGTGATCTCTCTCTCTCTCTCTCTCTCTCTCTCTCTCTCTCTCTGTGAATCCTTTCCGTGTCCCGGTTTAAGCCTCTTCCTTCCCTCCCTTGTGTATTGACGTCACAAGAGGGTCTTGCATGAAATGCGATTAGCTAGGCCTATCTTAGGCCTAATGCGCCTTGTTTGTATTACGACTGTGTCCCGGATTGTTATGAGTCTCTTAAGACTGATTCCCTGGCAGGCTGATTAGTGGATTAGAAGGGCGACACAGAGTCTCTCTCTCTCTCTCTCTCTCTCTCTCTCTCTCTCTCTCTCTCTCTCTCTCTCTTTAAGTCAAAAGAAAAAGTAGGCCTACTTGAAAAACTGTCGTCTCCATCGTCTCCATGGCTATATTAGGCCTAGTGGATAATTTGGTGTATGCTTTCTAACATAACCTATTGCAGATAATGCAGAAGAGAAGACATACATTTAGTTTAGAGCTTAGTACACACTATAATTTGATTAGCAACGCATGAGTGGTTTACTGTCAGAGGTCATATTATCAAAAATTTGAAAAGTTTTACAAAAACAGTGTTACATGTAATATTGCAGAATATCATTGACTGTTGGTCGATGCAGAAGCCACTTAAAAATGTTTAAATCAGTAAGTTTACATAAAAAACATTTTCATTATAGGCTACTTGTCTCACATCTCGTTTGTGACGTTTGACCTGCGAATGTTTTCCAGCCATAACAAAGAAGTAGAAGTTTGAAATACTGTATATTCAAAAAATGACTCAACTGAATCTGAATGCAATTATTATTATTATTATTATTATTATTATTATTATTATTATTATTATTATTATTTTTAACATTCCTGTTGTAGTTATGTAACGGACAAATCATAATATTTGCCTTTGTGTTTCTCGTTGAAAGTGTAAATTAATTCCATTTTAGTTTTCTGTAATGTTAGTCCGCATTTTTTTCTGTCCGCCCTCAGATCTTACAAACTAGGCTACTGAGGCTAGTGGGCTGCAAATTGGTGTGTTGATCATCCACCCTCCAATCATCAAACATACCAAATTGCAGCCCTCTAGCCTCAGTAGTTTTGATTTTATTTAAATATAAAGTTAGCCATAATCGTACTTCTGGCACCGGTATAGGTACCAACAACACAGGCCACCACCGGACCGTGGCTGAGTTTTATGGGCCACGGCTGAAAGTTTCATACAGCTTTATACGCCGTACAGAAAGCTCGATTGCGCCGAAGAAACTTCAGCGTATCTTTTACTTGTTATTTAATGCTGTTAATATTTTTTATATTGCGGTAATATATGAAATTATTTGTGAACTGTGAGGTTTGGTAATTTTACTATGGCCTGATAGTGGAGTCAGTATTTGATTTATCAGTGCCACTCTATACCTGAAGTGCGCAAAGTCCTTTTTGGGGGAAGGGGGTTAAATTTAAAGGTTTTCGTCGAGTTCATTAATTTGTCAACTCTTCAACGTTACTTTGTTAAAGTAAGAATGCCATGAAGCTACCAGTCTTTTTGACTGGGTGTGTATATATATATATATATATATATATATATATATATATATATATATATATATATATATATATATATATATATATATATATATATATATATATATAACTGACCTAGCTACCTATCCAAATTTAACAACACCTGTTACGTTGCTAATTCTGTAGAAAAATATTGACAAGGGAAGAAAAGTCTGTTTGTTTATTATACTAATTTCAGATGTTAGCTCTCCAAGTAATTAAATTTGAATTTTTCATTCTTAAATCATTTTTATACAAGAACGTGACTTAAACATCGGCTCACGAATTACTTAGGAGCAGCAAGTTAACGCAAACAGAATTGGCAAAATTACTTCATTACTATAGATTATCCCATCATATACAAACCGACATGACTGAAGATAAATATTTGAGTTGCCAGTAAACTTCAGATTGAGTAATAAACGAAGCCAAGACGCGAAGATATTTACAAGAATTTGGCTTCTGTCAATCTGGTATGACTGAATGGTGGTAAAACCTGCAGTCTATTTTACTGGAGCCTAGCCTAGCCGATTTTATTATAACTAACAGTATTTTGTTGCCGAAGTATCTATGCACCTAGAACTTTAATTTGTATAACTTCATTCACATTGTGAAGTAGTTGATTTTGTAAAATTATACAAGACTGCGCGGATCTCTTTCCTAGATAGTGACCCCCAAGGGTTTTAACCCGGTATGTATCCACCTTGGCGGCATGTTTAGTACAAGCCCGTTGGGGATTACAGTAAAATCATAAACAAAAGACTGTAAATACAAAGATAATGACCCCCAAGAAATATCAGTCCTAGATAACGACCTCCGAAAACCCTTGGGGGTCACTATCTATCTGGGAAAGATCCGATTGTGCTGCCTGTGTGACAATTTTGAACCTTCGTCACCACAGTACAGGTTTTTAAAATATGTAGAGATATGTATTATAATTTCAAAATACAGCTTTTGAAAGTATGTAGAGATAAGTATTATAATTTCAAAATACAGCTTTTGAAAGTATGTAGAGCTAAGTATTATAATTTCTTCTTCCGCAAACCATCGGCCAATCAGGAGCAGAACGGAAGCTTCAGTGACACTGGTTACGGATGTTTCCTGTCGGTTCCAAGTGCTGTGTACTTCAATCCAGGATTTTGAATATCATAAAATATCGCCTTTTGACGGCCTTGGTTGTCGCCGAGGAATATTAAACTCCAGCCTTCAGGAAGATGATTTTCAGAGTAGACAAGCAGTTACAACCGGTAGCATCCAGTACCAGCAGGCAACTGTGATTGGCAGTTTCTCGACCGTAGCACTTCTCTGGTTTTCATGTTTCCTGCTCTGAAGTTGCCACTCTCTCTCTCTCTCTCTCTCTCTCTCTCTCTCTCTCTCTCTCTCTCTCTCTCTCTCTCTCTCTCTCTCTCACTGGGTCGTGGGATGTTAACGTGTCTTTCCTAAGTGGTAGTAACATGAACCCCCTTATTTTGGTGAAAGCACCGCAACTGAGGGCCACTCCAACGCTGTAAGTAGCCATAAGGAAACATTACTACTGCCTACGGTGTACGCTAAAGGCGTATTGTGGACAGCAACCTCACTCTCTACGGGAAATTTCCTGAAGAGAATAATGGTGTTTATGAAAATGTTGCCTTAAACGTTTTCCTGGAACATCGTCCTCAGCTGCTTTCGGCAAGTGGCAATTCATTGAAAGCTCTGGAGTTTTGCAGACTGGCGTTGCCGAGTGAGGATGTCCGCTGGTTGCTGGATCCCCATAGATCCTCATTAACCTTAGCACTCGAGGATGTCCGCCTGTGGGCTTTTGGACTTCCTCAGGAGGCACTAGGAAAGTGTCAGTACAATAAAGGTAGACACAGTATTCTTCAGTGCCCCGGCATTACGGAAAGTCTTGGTGTCATTGTTCTTTATGTAAATTAAGGCAGACGTTGTCCCTACATTACACCCCGTAGGGGCGGGGTGGGGTAGTGCCGTCAGTGCACCTCACATGGTGCACCGTAGGCATTACTTGAGGTTCTTTGCAGCGTCCCTTCGGTCCCTAGCTAAAACTTCTTTCATTCCTTTTTCTGTACCTCCGTTCATATTCTCTTTCTTCCACCTGACTTACCACCTTGTCTGACAGTTGTTTCATAGTGCAGCTGTGAGGTTTTCCTCCTGGTACACCTTTCAGACCCTCTTGCTGTCAGTTTCCCTTTCAGCGCTGAACGACTACATGTGTCCCAGCGATTGGCATTTGGCCTGAATTCTGTAATCCAGTCCAATCCAGCATTACAGAAAGGGCTTGATTAACTAATGCCCTTGCATTAAAAGAAAACCAAGCCTTGATTGCCCAAACATGACTGAAAATAAGAAACTTGCAGCCTAAAATAGAAGCCTTCATTGTCATTGCATTGCAGACAGGGTACGTCTGTCATGAAAATACATGGGACAGGCAGTCATTGCCCTTGGGCATTCAGCGTGACACTTGCATGACCTAAAAAGGGGGACTGAACCTAAGTGGGGTTAGAGTGTACATTGCTCTTACAGTCTAGCCTTCCTGACGTCACATTGTGATAGTCCCTTCAAACTTGGTGATTGGGTATATCCTGGCCACCTGGGTGAAATTTCAGTCAGTGGCATCTAGACTGAATGGGTCATGTGCTTTGACCTGCATAGAATTTTGGGTTAACGCACCTGCGCCAGGGAGATGCAGTGCGATCGTTGATATCTCTCTCTCTCTCTCTCTCTCTCTCTCTCTCTCTCTCTCTCTCTCTCTCTCTCTCTAAGATCATCCACAGTTGTTATTAATAGGGTGGATGCCACACTAAGGTAGCCTAAAATATTTGATGAACATATGGCGGAAACTTGTCTCATACTTATCACAAACAGGTTGAAGATAAATCAGCGACCGGGAATTGATGACCTTATGACTTACTACGTAGAACTACCAGTAATTCATTAGCTAATCTATTTGTGATACATTTGCAATAAGTTACAGGTGTGTAATTTTGACACGCTTTATTGTACTGTGGACGCATTCTTATATTTCAAGATATGGAAGCGCAAGTAGTGAAAGCTTTTCAGCGATTCATGTTAGATATACAGATCATTTGTTTTATTGTTAATAGTATGGCATGGGACAGATTATTATTATTATTATTAGCAGCAGCAGCAGCAGTACTACTAGTAGTAGTAGTAGTAGTGCAACCCTATGGTGTCTGTCGTGCTTACATACATTTGGTTTGCAAACAATAATGTTTTTCTGATGTTGTTTTGGTCACGGGGTGTCATCATCATCATTCATGAAGTCGCATTATCGTCGCCATCAGAGTGATCACCATCATCATCATCATCATCATTCTCACTAGCAGCCCTTAGGATAACCTTGGTCAAGGACCTTGATCTTGACCACATACTTTCCTGCCAAATCCTTTCGGGATGATGTTATTGCATGCTCGGTCAATTCGACATCCTTGGCCTGTATAAGCAATGAGCAGACGAAGGACTTGGTCGGTTTTTTGAAGGATTTCTCACGAAGCTGTTCCCCTTTGGGGGGAGGGGGTGTGTGAGAAGCGTTCCACAGATTAGAGTCTTAGACCTTGTTCTCGTTTTGTCCTACGAAGAAAGTCACGCGGTTTTTGTCGAGGGACTTTTAAGAACGTTTGGTTATGGATGTTCTTATTGAGTAATAGGATTACAGAATTGAAGATTTTCTGCTCTCCGCCTGTTTAATCATTAGCCCCCTTCCTCTCTCTCTCTCTCTCTCTCTCTCTCTCTCTCTCTCTCTCTCTCTCTCTCTCTCTCTCTCTCTCTCTCTCTCTCTCGTATATACAGAGCAGAGAAGTAGGTTCTTTCATTTATACAACTGCTTTGTGCAAGAATGCTAGTTAAAATCTTATGTAGATTCTCTCTCTCTCTCTCTCTCTCTCTCTCTCTCTCTCTCTCTCTCTCTCTCTCTCTCTCTCTCTCTCTCTCTCTCAGTAGGTGCTTTCTTTTTCTATACATCTGCTGTTCATAAGAATGGCAGTTAAAGGTACTCTCTCTCTCTCTCTCTCTCTCTCTCTCTCTCTCTCTCTCTCTCTCTCTCTCTCTTCTCTTTTTCTCTGTTATGTATACCTTAGTTTTACTAGACCACTCTCTCTCTCTCTCTCTCTCTCTCTCTCTCTCTCAGAGAAGTAGGTGTTTTTTATATATACATCTGTTGTTTGTAAGAGTACCAGTTAAAATCTCTTATGTAGATTCTCTCTCTCTCTCTCTCTCTCTCTCTCTCTCTCTCTCTCTCTCTCTCTCTCTCTCTCTCTCTCATACAGGGCAGGTGTTTTCTTTTTATATACATCTGTTGTTTATAAGAATGCCAGTTAAAATGTCTTATGTACAGTCTCTCTCTCTCTCTCTCTCTCTCTCTCTCTCTCTCTCTCTCTCTCTCTCTCTCTCTCTCTCTCTCTATCTCAGGGCAGAAAAGTAGGTTCTTTTTATATTTTAATCTGCTGTGTGTAGTAATGCCAGTTAAAATGTCTTATGTCTCTTCTCTCTCTCTCTCTCTCTCTCTCTCTCTCTCTCTCTCATAGGCTATACAGGGCAGAGAAGTAGGTTCTTTTTTTTATACAACTGCTGTGTGTAAGATGCCAGTTAAAATGTCTTATGTAGATTCTCTCTCTCTCTCTCTCTCTCTCTCTCTCAGAAAAGTAGGTGGTTTCTTTTTTATATTTTATGCATCTGCTGTTAATAGTAATTCCAGTTAAGGTACAGTCTCTCTCTCTCTCTCTCTCTCTCTCTCTCTCTCTCTCTCTCTCTCTCTCTCTCTCTCTCTCTCTCTCTCTCTCTCTCTCATGGTAAAAGTGGGTTACGCCATTGAAGCTGGAGATGTTTTTGTCATCTCATGAGTCAGTGTGACGAGGAGGCATCTGTTAATGTGGCTTCTGAATCACCCGTTGCCAGTTTGGTTATGCAAAAAGGAACCGCCGTAGATGCGATATTGAGAATGCGATCGTCATGATGCAACTCTCTCTCTCTCTCTCTCTCTCTCTCTCTCTCTCTCTTATTTGTCCCGTGGGAGAATGTGTTGCGTGGTTGCAACTTACTTGTGGTAGGTAGAACTGGCTTTTGGATGATGTAATGTAGTACGTACGACCTTCCTCATATGTGCATAATATATATATATATATATATATATATATATATATATATATATATATATAGATAGATAGATAGATAGATAGATAGATGGATAATTTATATATACAGTATAAATATATATATATATATATATATATATATATATATATTATATATATATATATATTTATATATAGATAGATAGATATAAATAAATAAATATATTTGTATATAAATGTTTTTGTATGTTTGTATATGTATGTATGTGTTGTTTACTTCCGAATGCATCTGTGAATTAAGCTGCTTCAGTAAAGTGTAGGCCTATTTTCAGAGTATGCAACTCTATGGATGATGCATTAGTGCTGATATTGAAGATATCAGCGTGAGTTATCTATTTGAGAAAGCTTCGACTGTAAGCACTCAGCGCGATGACTCATATGTCGATATAGCGTTGCTGAGCATATGGTCTTAGCGAGTTTGAATATTGCGGAGAAATTCATTGATAATCCAAAAAGAGAGTTGGAACCAGGACCGTGAAAGGGAAAGTAAGCACGTGCGAAAGTAAAAAGTGAGGTAGTATGAGAGAAAGTAAAAAGTAAGAAAGTGTCATAGGTATGCGTGTTGACCCAGATTGAAATGGAATTAAGATTTGTATTAAAACTTTTGAGGTTTTAGTTACGCTATAGTGATTCATTTGCAATAATAACGGTGTAATATATCCGTATAGGGGGTTCATTTTCAATATATTTATACCCCGTGGTGGGGTTAGTGCCGTCAGTGTAACCTAATGCGGTGCACTGTAGGCATTATTTAAGATTGTTTGCAGCGTCCCTTCGGCCCCTAGCTGCAACCCCTTCCATTCTTTTTACTGTACGTCCGTTCATATTCTTTTTCTTACATCTTACATCCCACCCTCTCCTAACAATTGTTTCCTAGTGCAACTGCGAGGTTTTCCTCCTGTTACACCTTTCAAATCTTCTTACTGTCAGTTTCCCTTTCAGCGCTGAATGACCCCATGACTCCCAGTGCTTGGTCTTTGGCCTAAATTCTGTATTCTATTATATTCTGTTCTGTGGGTTGAGTTTCAGTGTATTCAGTTGGCCAATCTCCTGTCTATGGTAAAAGCACCCGTTTGTCGTCGAGTCGTTGCCTCAGGCTTGTGTGTAATAAATTTCCATTTCTGTTTAAATAAGTTAGGGTTCGGTAAAATTTGATGATGATTATTATTATTATTATTATTATTATTATTATTATTATTATTATTATTATTATTATTATTATTCAGAAGATGAACCCTATTCATAAGGAACAAGCCCACAGGGACAATTAAACTTGAACATTCAAGCTTCTAAAGAATATTATGGTGTTCATTCGAAAGCAGTAACAGAAGGTAACGGAAGATGCATGTAATAAATGCTTCCAGTGGTCAGTTAATATTGTTCCATTTCCATTAATCCAGATTTTCGAACACGGGATTTTTGTCTGTGATACGAATTGATCGTGTATGCTGGGCATGTCATGTTTGCCCAATATGTAGGTCATTGCCCTGAGGCGTCGATCACTTTGAGTGCCGTATGGCGTTTATGTGTGTCTGTGTTTTTTTTTTTTACTGGACGGTGTCAATTTACTTTTTTGGCCGTAGGCCTATGCATAGGCCACCATTCATTAGTATGCCCAAGGAACGCGAAGATATTCTAAGTTGAACCACGGGCATGTGTGTGTATGTTTGTGTGTTTTTTATTTACTGGATGATGTCAAGCTTTTTTTCTTTTGGCCGTAGGCCTATGCACAGGCCACCATTCATTAATATGCATAAAGAACACACGAAGATATTCTCAGTGGAGCTTCCGGCATGTATGTGGTGTTTTTTTTTTACTGGATGGTGTAAAGTTTTTTTTTTTGCCGTAGGCCTATGCACAGGCCACCATTCATTAATATTCACAAGGAACACACGAAGATCTAAGTGGAGCCACGGGCATGCGCACTGCCCCTGCGACCGTGCCATTAACATAATGCGATGCGTGGAATTCCTGCATCGAGGATCACATACCCGCAGTAGACTTTCTAATTATTCCGTAGCAATTAAGATATTTATAGTCCACTGGTATGTATCCGTATGTGTTCTCCGAATAGAATATAATGCTATGCTAATATGTTAATAACTCCGTCATTAACTGAGAGAGAGAGAGAGAGAGAGAGAGAGAGAGAATAGAATCGTAGATCAGATAGGCTAATTATCTACTTCGGGATTAACAGGAGAGAGAGAGAGAGAGAGAGAGAGAGAATGGAATCGTAGATCAGATATGTAGCCTACTTTGGAATTAATAGGAGAGAGAGAGAGAGAGAGGGGGGGGTGTTGAGGAACGCGGAGACAGCCTAACAAAAGACAAGCGACGTGTCTCATACGTGTGTTTAATAATTATCTTGTCATTAAGGATGACTCACGGATTCCTAATAGAGATCAGAGGTTTTAGGGACTTCGAGCACGCCCAGGGAGACGTCCGTGGGAGTCCTCTTTCGTTTTTGTCGTCTCGTTTTTGTTTTCCCACACGCGTGCATGTTTGTGTCTGTGCGTTTGTGTATGTTTGTGTATGTGTTTTGTCTGTGTACGTATGTGTTTTGTCTGTGTATGTATGTGTTTGTGTCTGCTTTTGTGTAGTATATGTGCTTGTTTCTGCGCTTGTATGTACGTGTTTGTGTATGTCTGTTTTTTGTCTGTTTGTGTGTGTGTTCGTTACTAAGTTTGTGTGTTATGTATGTACATGTATGTGTCTGTATGTGTGTTTTGTGTATGTGTTCGTGTCTGCGTTTGTGTGTGTGTGTTTGTGTGTGTTTTTAGGATCAAGAAAGCTATACTGCCGGAACGACATCCATCTTAATTTAGTTTTTACGAACCTTACCTGAGAGGGAGCGACCCTTCCCTTCCATATAGCTTTTATTCCAACTCGGGTTCTCACGTATCATTCGTTTTCAAAGAAAGGTAAACCATTGTAACCCTCTGTAGGCTAACTTTAAACAGTAATATCTAAGCTTGATGGGCAGGGCCTCGACGAGGTGACCTACCTCTCTCTCTCTCTCTCTCTCTCTCTCTGGTCAGTTCGGCTATCCTAACCTAGGACCCGTTATAAATCCCAAAATACAAACTACACTTGCGTTGGGACCTCGAAGAGGTAGCTCCACCTGATGAGGAATTATTTCTCACTAGATTGTGAAGTTTTTTCCTATCGGAAAGTTGAAACTGGGTGAATGCAGACTATAATCCTACAAGCTTGTTGTTGCGCACCACGCGTGCTGGAACCCGGGGTACCCTCCTAATCCCCGACCTACCCCGCCCCCACACTGGGCGGACAAACAGCTTTGCAGGAGGAGGGTGGATGGCTCCTACCCTCCCGTTCCCCTACATACCCCGCCCCCACTTGGGGCGGACAAACTGGTTTGCAGGGGGTGGGTGGCTGTGTCATGTCACCCCTACTGTCAATCGGGGGAGGACAGACAAGACCGGGTCCTCTAGGATTTTATTATTATAGATTGTGGCGTTTTTCTGTTCTTAATTTAGGCTCTGTGTTTACTCAAGTTCCCTAAACCTGTTAAATGTTTTTTTTTTGTGGTTAGCTTCAAATACCAGGCATTTATGTATTTATTTTTTAATAATTACGTGGTGTGAAATGATCGGTGGGAGATGCTTAATTATTGTTTATGAATGTACTTTCAAGGTATTTAATTTCATGCAGGCATATTTGGAATAAGATTGAAAAACATGTTTGTCTATTGAAGATCGATTTTGATGTCAACCTCTTGTTGTTGGTGCAAATTTTCTCCAATTGCACACATTTATATATATATATATATATATATATATATATATATATATATATATATATATATATATATATATATATATATATATAATGTGTGTGTGTGTGTGTGTGTGTGTGTATAACATATATATATATCAATTGTATACCGCCTCAGTTGTTGATTGATTTGATAACCAATGCTTATTTTCTTTCCACAGGTAAGAGCTCTGCCAGTGGATGTTGGCTGAATGGGATGTGCATGGCGTAAGTAAGTGATTATGAATTTTGTAACTTAGATAACCTGTTGTGTTTTCGTATGACTTTTGCACTGACGAGAGAGAGAGAGAGAGAGAGAGAGAGAGAGAGAGAGAGAGAGAGAGAGAGAGAGAGAGAGAGAGAGAGAGAGAATGGTTTAGAGGGAGAAAAAGTAAGATTTATTGTCATTTGGAAATGCTATTGATTTATTCATAATTGTTTTTGCTCTTTTAAATTTGCTGAGGGAAAGTGTGTCATTGAAATATGTTATCCATTGTTTAACAGTTACAGGGATTAAAGAAAGTATTGTTTGGATGTACCTTTTTATATTTACGAAGAGAGAGAGAGAGAGAGAGAGAGAGAGAGAGAGAGAGTATAGCCCATGTGCATTGAAGTATGTTATGTGTTGTTTAACATTTACAGTAAACAAAAAAGAAAGAATCGTTAGGGTGTACCGATGCATACTTACGAAGATTGAGAGAGAGAGAGAGAGAGAGAGAGAGAGAGAGAGATGAGAAATGTGAAATGTGAATATGAAACTCATGCGTGCATATTCAGCCCGAATCTTTGACACAAGAGTTCCCAGATGGAAAACGAGAGAAGCAGTTAGGAATTTCCCTCAGCGTGAGGAAACGTCCTGGAAAGAAGGGAAAGGAAATTCTTCACCCCTGAACCTTCCTTTATTCCCTTCTTCTTTATTCCCGTGTTCTTTGAGGCGTCTCTAAAGAGAAAGGCTCGTGCGGGTCTCTTGGTTGGCATAAGGCTGGCTTATGTAAGATAGCCTTCTCCAGCGCCTTATTATTATTATTATTATTATTATTATTATTATTATTATTATTATTATTGGTGAAGAAATCCACAGTGATGTAAATGTAAAAATATGTTAGAAATATATATTTTCGCGTTTATATTATATTTCTAATATATATTTGTATTTACACCACAAATACTGTGGATTTCTTCAATTTAGTGAGTCATGCTGCGAATGAGATTATTATTATTATTATTATTATTATTATTATTATTATTATTATTATTATTATTATTGTTGTTGTTTTTGTGGAGAACCGAGACGGGCATAGCTCGACAAAACAAGGTCAGTCTTGCAAGGTAAGGCAAACAACCTTAAAAAAAAAATTAATCAAATCGGTAGGGAAGGAAAGAAACGAAAAGGAGTTTAGATTTTATTCTTATTTCATTTTTCTGGTTGTTTCATTTCCAGTTATTTGGTAAGGAAGGGATGACGATTTAGCATTGCGCCTTGGTCGTTCAGTAATATTTACATATTATTGTTCCTTGATTCGTCGGTTCTTTAATATTTAGGAAGACATAGAATTACATAAAAAATTAATAGAATTAACAATATCATCATATTCACCCTGTGCTAATTGCTTTACTTTAAAATCGTCATCATTTGAATATATTTTTTTATCTATTTATTAGTTTAGTTATTTTTTCTACTTATTAAATGAGATCTCTTTTTTTCTGTATTTCTCTTTACCGTCTCTTATTCGTAAGGAACGCCCTATGGGCTTGTTCATATGAGTTGGGTTCTTCTTAACAATAATAATAATAATAATAATGCTAAAATCCGAGTGGATGTTGTTTGTCCTCCCCCGGGTGACAGTAGGGGAGACATGATACAGCCACCCACCTGCTGCAAACCGGTTTGTCCGCCCGGGTGCGGGCGGGGTATTTAGGGAAACGGGAGGCTAGGGTAGACATCCACCCTCCTCCTGCAAACCTGTTTGTCCGCTAGATAGCGGATCGGGAGGGTAGGGGAGACATCAGCCTCGAGTTGCAGCGCGCAAGCTCGTAATGTAATAATAATGATAATAATCTAGCATCACACACAAAGAAAATGAACTTCCCGCTGTATAGGCGGCCAATCCAGTCGCTCTTTTCTTTTTTTTTTTTAAATCCAGTTTCCCAGCCACCCCATCCAACAGGCACTTCCTCACGAGGGACACGGAAACGTTATTGTTTACATTTCAAGGCAAACTGGAGAATTCCTCCTTGCTTCCAGCGCTAATATTTCATCATGGCGTTTTGAGTCGTCGTCATCTTCCGCGTGTGTGGTGGGAATTGTGATCGTGCTTTTGTACTGTGGTGCGGGGACGGCGATGGTCTGAATATAAAAGGAAACTGGGTTAAAGTTATTATTATTATTATTTGCAGAAGTTATCGTGAATTTGAAGGGAAAGTTGGCAAAGTTGGTTACACTTCTATATTATTATTATTATTATTGACAGAAGTGATTGTGAATTTCAAGGGAAAGTTGACAAAGTTGGTTACATTTCTATATTATTATTATTATTATTATTATTATTATTATTATTATTATTATTATTATTATTATTATTATTATTATTAGAAGCGATAATAGCAGTTAATGTTTTATGTTGAGATGCTATATTTTTAGTCAGTGGTCCCATCCACCTCCTTAGCCCTTGCTGTGAATTCTTAAAGCACGGAGGCATTGTTTTCCGAGAGGAAGTCATTAATCCAGTGCTACAAAGTAAATTAGGTTCTTTATAAATATATCACAACTCTGTTTTACAGAGAGACAATTTTATCGCCTCTAAGAAGCTTGTCTATAATGCATGTATTCCTGCCAACCAGGTAAATCGAGCCTCCGGGAGATGAGAGTTGTCAATTTCTGGGAAGAGTGGCGGTTGGGGGGGGGGGAAGGTTGGTGGTTTTTTGGGGGTGCCTGGAATGTTGAAGGGGAGGGGGTAGGGGGTAGGGGTTGAGTAGACGTGTCTCCAGCGAGGTGACTAAGGACTTCCTTTGTGGAGATCGGATTGCGCAACCCCGTTTCGTTACTGTTTACCCATCCCCCCCCCCAGTTCATTTTCCACCTTTTCTTTCCACTGGTGAAGGCCAGGAGAGTATTTCTTTAGGCCTGTTTATCGTTTCAGTGTTACTGGTTATTGTTTACTTAGATGTAAACAGGACCAGTGAGTGCGTCACGGGTATAAATAGTACCCGAGCAATTCTTAGACATTGCGCATCTGCTCTCTCGCAGTTCTGTCCGCTTTTGTTTGGGGAATGCGTACCACCTCTTCTTTTTCTCATGCAAGGTAATTTCCCTCGTGGAAATTATGTAATGACGTACCAGTTTTCATAGCCGTATCTCTCTCTCTCTCTCTCTCTCTCTCTCTCTCTCTCTCTCTCTCTCTCTCTCAGCATATCTGTGAGTAGTTATGAATCAGTATATGAATGTTATTTGAATAATATATATATATATATATATATATATATATATATATATATATATATATATATATATATATATATATATATTGTTTGTGTGTGTGTGTTTTTCCTCACAACAGAGGAAAAACATTTAGACATTAACTTATCTGTGTACTCTCTCTCTCTCTCTCTCTCTCTCTCTCTCTCTCTCTCTCTCTCTCTCTCTCTCTCTCTCTCTCTCTCTCGTTACACACGATTTTCGAAGTATCTGTTGAATCGAGCGGCCAGCGCTCTGGACTTCACCGCTTCTGCCCCAGGAGCAATCAGCATATCTTTAACCGTAATGCATTACAATTGCAGACGCAGCATGTTGCAGCGTTAATTGACATAATTACCTTTTGGTCTAATACTCGTAGGGCGAGCGCTCGTCCATGAAGGCGTCCCTTGGAGGAGGAGGAGGAGGAGGAGGCGGCGGCGGCTGTATAATAAAGTACCCTGGGAAATTCCTGCGGTTTTCAGGAGTCTCGGCCAAGGAAGGCATCTTTCCTCCTCCTCCTCCTCCTCCTCGCTGGTAGATATTCGCTTTCTTGAGATTTCCTTTTTGCAGGGTCAGGTTGCGGGATTTGTCATGTCTGCGTTGTGATGTTTTTTTTATTATTTTTTTTTCCAAGAGGTTAAATTGTGTTAGTGGTTTGTAGCAGGGATGGTTTATTTTGGTTTCAGATGTTGGCGCCAGAGTCTGGTTTTAGCTTGCAATTTTTTTTTTTTTTTTTTTGCTTTACGAATAGATGCATATTTTTTTGTTCTTTGCAAGTAGTTGGGATATATTTTCTTGAAGAGCAGTTGCATTTTTTTTTTGACAAGCAGTTGCATTTTCTTTTTTTTCCTCTATGAGTAGTTGCATTTTCTTCGTTTTTCTGCTTACGAGTACTAGTAGGTGCATTTTCTTTTTCCTTAACGATTAGTTGCATTTCTTCTTTTGTTGACATTTTCTTTTTCCTTAACGATTAGTTGCATTTCTTCTTTTGTTTACAAGTGGATTTTTTTTGTCTACGAGTAGTTGCATTTCTTCTTTTTTTTTTTTTACGAGTGATTTTTTTTTGTCTGCGAGTAGTTGCATTTTTTTTTTTTTTTTTTGTGATTTTTTTGTCTGCGAGTAGTTGCATTTCTTCTTTACGAGTAGATTTTTTTTTGTCTACGAGTAGTTGCATTTCTTGTGTTTTTCTTAACGAGTATTGCATACTCTTCTTTTTTATGAGGAGCTCAGACAGCTCGACGAAGTTTTAAAGTGAATGTTGGCGTATGTTTTTCAGGCACGAATAAATTGTTATAGATATTGGCAGCCAGTGTGGGACTGTGTTACTTTTCAAGTTTAGGTGCAACTACCACAATTTTTTTTTCTTTTTAGTCGGTCATAAAATCAACTCGTTTGATTTCGTAGCTTTAGGATTGAGGATGAAACGATAAGTTAATTTTTACGTAGTCCCTGCAAGCATTGGTCGACATACCTTTTTTATTTAATTTTTATTTAATCAATCTTAGTGATGGCTGACGTGTGTGTGTGCGTGTATATATGTGTGTGTATGTATATATATATATATATATATATATATATATATATATATATATATATATATATGTATATATATATATATATATATATATATATATATATATATATATATAATTTTTTTAATTGAACCAGTCATAGTGATGGCTGACACGTAATTTGAATCGATCTTAGCGATAGCTAACATTTTTTAATGGTGTATCCCATCCTGTTGTGGTTCCTAAATTTAGGCTGTTGTAACGTTACACAACCCTTATGATGTGCCTATTAGGTGTTGTGGATGTTTGCAGTTTCAGTAGAATGAAATAATTGATGGTGATTGAATGCTTTATTTAGTCTTAATTCAAAGATGTGGAAAATAAATTGAAAGTTGTGTGGTTTACATTAACTAAGGTGTACTCTTGATGTTGAAAGCACCAACGTGTATGCATTTATCGACTGAAGACAGGTTTATGCATAATTTTATGCTATTGCGCCATCCATCGCCAATGCACTTAATTCTTGGTACAGCATGACGACTGCAAGTTATTCTTAGTATATTA
Organism: Macrobrachium rosenbergii; assembly: GCF_040412425.1. Lineage (NCBI taxonomy): Eukaryota > Metazoa > Arthropoda > Malacostraca > Decapoda > Palaemonidae > Macrobrachium > Macrobrachium rosenbergii. The sequence continues at coordinate 12,695,650 of NC_089777.1, read as the reverse complement.
TGCGTCATTGCTGGATGAAAAGAATAACTCTGTATCACTCATGGCTTGAGATACTTTATTAGAATTCTTGAGAATTTTTGAGAGTCAAAGCTATCCATAAGTTGTGCAAACGGAAAAGTAAAAATTCACGTACACTCGCCGTATTAAAGCGTGTCATTCGAAAGGAATTTTCTAACATGAACTGAAATTCAGACGATTCCCCCCCCCCAAAGAAGAAAAAATGTGATTCTTTGCATGTTTTTAGGGAAGTGACTTCTAGAGTAAAACTTCTCTTGTATTCATCGCGTTAATTCTACCCTAAAACGTTTTTCTCTATTTATTTATTCTTTTTTTTTATTAAGTGGGACATCTTTCTGTCTTTCTCTTTACTTTCTCTTACTCCTTGCAAATGAACACCATGTTTTATAGAAGCTTCAATTTCAAGCCAATGACCCCTGTGGTGGGCTTGTTCCATATGAATAGGGTTCATCTACTCAGTAATACTCATCTACTGAATAATAATAATAATAAAATCGTATATTTTGAAATGAATTTTCTAACGTGAACTGAAATTCAAACGGTAAAAAAAAAAAAAAAAAATGTATTTCTGTGCATGTTTTTAGGGAAACGACTTGTGGGGTGGCGTTCCGCATGGGAGCCAGGCTTAATCTTTAGCCACAAGACGGCATAATTTGTTCCTTGGTGCTCCATATCGCTGTGGCTAACGGTGTGTCATCGTCTTTGGTGCCTCTGTGGAATTGGGGTTTCGTTCGGTGCAGGTCTCTCTCTCTCTCTCTCTCTCTCTCTCTCTCTCTCTCTCTCTCTCTCTCTCTCTCTCTCTCTCTCTCTCTCGTTCGCTTGTGTGTGGAATTTGGGGACTTCGTTTGCAATGGGTTTTTCTAGTTTGTGTGAAACTGGGATTTTGTTACAGCATTTATGGGAGAGTTATTTATTTATTTTTTTTTTTCAGTGGAAGTGGGATTTTGTTTTACTGCTTTTATGTTTTTTTTTTTTTTTTGAAAATCGGATTTTGTTTACAGCTTTTATGGGAGATTTTTTTAAAAGTGAAAATGGCATTTTGTTTATAGCTTTTAGAAGAGATTTTTTGGAAGTGAAAATGGGATTTTGTTTAGAGTTGTTATGGAAGAGTTTTTTAAAGTGAAAATGGGATTTTGTTTACAGCTTTTAAAAGAGATTTTTTAAAAGTGAAAATGGGACTTTGTTTAAAGGTTTTAAATCCTCAGAGAGGATTTTAATGTGATAATGGGTGTTTTGTTTAGAGCTGTCATGGAACAGTTTTTTTATTGTGAAAATGAGATTTTGTTTAGAGGTATTGTTGCTCAAAGAGGATTTTTAAGTTTATTGAAAATGGGATTTGGTTTAGATCTTTTATGGAAGAGGTTTTCTTTTAAAAGTGAACATGGGATTTTCTTTAGAGGTTTTATGTTTTCAGTGAGGATTTTTAAGTTTGTGAACATGGGATATTTAGAGCTTTTATAGATTTTTTAAAGTGAGAATAGGATTTTGTTCAGTTTTTATGGAAGAGGTTGTTGTAAAACTGAAATGGGATTTTGTGTATATACAGCTTCTATTGAAGAGGTCTTTCAAGTGAAAATGGGATTTCGTTTATTGATTAGAGATATTATATTTTATAGAAGAGGTTTTTCGAGTAATTATGGGCAAGGTGGCACCGAGGTTTGGTTTGGTTTGGTTTGTTCATGATTCCCAAGGGAACATTCGGACAGCAAATACAGTATGTTTACTCTGTGACTGATAGTGCTAAGGGTAGCGAAGGTACACTGGTACATGAAGCTGGTGTTTGTTTTTGATACTGGTGATAATTGACTCTCTCTCTCTCTCTCTCTCTCTCTCTCTCTCTCTCTCTCTCTCTCTCTCTCTCTCTCTCTCTCTCTCTCTCTCTCTCTCTCTGGATATGCACATCTCATGTCGCTGGTCATTTCAGGAACTCATTACAAACTGCAATTCTAAATAATCTGAGACCTTGTACCCAATTCCAGGGTAATGCTAAATCAATCTGAACCCTTGTACCCAATTCCAAAGTCATTCTGAATCAAGCTGAACCCTTGTACCCAATTCCGAAGTGATTCTAAATCAATCTGAACCCTTGTACCCAATTCTGAAGTGATTCTGAATTAATCTGAACCCTTGTACCCAATTCCAAAGTAATTCTGAATCAATCTGAACCCTTGTACCCAATTCCAAAGTGATTTTAAATAAATCTGAACCCTTGTACCCAATTCCAAAGTGATTTTAAATAAATCTGAACCCTTGTACCCAAATACGAATTAATTCTGAATCAGTCTAAACCCTTGTACCCAATTCCAAAGTAATTCTAGATCAATCTGAACCCCTGTGCCCAATTCCAAAGTAATTCTAGATCAATCTGAACCCCTGTGCCCAATTCCAAAGTAGTTCTAAATCAATCCGAACCCTTGTACCCAATTCCAAAGTGAATCTGAATCAATCTGAACCCTTGTACCCAATTCCAAAATAATGAATGCTAAATCAATCTGAACCCTTGTACTAAATTCCAAAGTGAATCTCAATCAATCTGGAACCTTCTACCCAATTCCAAAGTAATGAATGCTAAATCACTCTGAACCCTTGTACCCAATTCCAAAGTCATTCTAAATCAATCTGAACCCTTGTATCCAGTTCCAAAGTTATGCTTCAAATCACTATTTTCAATAACCATTACAGACATTAACAGATTCCACAGAAGAGAAGAACCTCCAAAAGTTATTCCCCCCACACCCTGTGGTGTGGAACAAGTCTGTTGGTGACCTCCCACTCCGTATACGCTTTTTAATTCATGCCTCCTGTTCAGAATGTTTATTTTTTGACCAGATCGTCTTGTTTTGGGTTTTAGTGTAGGGAGCGAGCCATATGCACAGGGCTGGAGCTTACGGAAGTGCCGAGTGTACTGAAAGAGATTAAATAATTAGGTCGCCGAGTACATGGTCGGCTGATTGTTGCATCTCTCGTTTTAATGACGTCACATGTTTATGTTTGAAGTTTCGTTGTAATAAGGCAGAATATTTTATATGTTTACGTGTGTGTGTGTGTGGAATACCTTCAGTGATATGTAATATTACTCTTATTGTCATTACGTATTAAAAGCATACGCACATTCATATGAAACCAGCAGAATGAAGTGATACGCTCTAAGCAAGCTCTCCCCGTTCGGGCTTACTGTTAATTTCGTTCTGGCAACACGTTTTCGTCCCCGAGGATCTCGCACGGTTTTGAGTTGGTAACGACGGCTGCAGCGAACCTCACATCTTGACATTATTTTTCTTGTAATTTCTTTGTTTCTCCGTGGTTCGATTTTGGTTAATTTTCATTTTGAAGGTTAGAAGTCCCGATGGTAATTGGTTATTGGCTACAGCAATGTTAAGAATATGTTTTCTTTTTGTAATTGCATTGTAGAATTCATATGATAAATAAAATTGGACCCTAATTTTTGATGCAAAAACAGAATCTTTTAAAAGAAGCTGCTGGGTCAGTATAGGTAGAAGCTAAGGTGATAGAGGAGGAAGGTTGGGTCTCTCTCTCTCTCTCTCTCTCTCTCTCTCTCTCTCTCTCTCTCTCTCTCTGTACACCTCCCCACCGGCCATGTGGCCTACTGACCAAGGTTGGTGTGTGTGAGAAAGTTTTGCGTTGGGCGAACAAGTTAGGCTCATAGCCTTCCTGCCACCCTTATAGTTGCGCAGTACAACTTCTCTGCAGATTTTGAAGTTAACCTCTCTCTCTCTCTCTCTCTCTCTCTCTCTCTCTCTCTCTCTCTCTCTCTCTCTATATATATATATATATATATATATATATATATATATATATATATATATATATATATATATATATATATATACTATATATATATATACATATTGTATATATATATATATATATATATATATATATATATATATTGTATATATATTATATATATGTTGTTTATGTATTTGTGTAAATACACTTCTATATAAAGTTGCTAAGTACAAGGAAGGAGTCTCTCTCTCTCTCTCTCTCTTCTCTCTCTCTCTCTCTCTCTCTCTCTCTCTCTCTATATATATATATATATATATATATATATATATATATATGTGTGTGTGTGTGTGTGTGTGTGTATCTATATCTATATATATATATATATACATATACATATAGTTGTGTATATACACGTGTACATACTACATATATAATATATGTGTGTGTTTTCATGTATGTATGTACATACATATAAAATTGTTGAAATACAAGGAGAGAGAGAGAGAGAGAGAGAGAGAGAGAGAGAGAGAGAGAGAGAGAGAGAGAGAGAGAGAATTCCTTCACATGCAACAAGAAAACAAGAAAAATCGGTCATCTCTCTATTCATAACTGGCTAAATGAATATATAAGCAAGACATTCTCAACGAACAGTCAGTGATTTCTATTTCGATAACTATTTCAGGGCGCATTTCGTTGTCATAATCCGGAAATGACGTCATCATTAACTGAACGTAATGAAAACTAACATTTCGTCAATTTCCTTCGTATGTGACAACTGGGAAAATTAATTAAAAAGTCTTTTTTTTTTTACGTAATTTTTTTTAATACGTTCTGGGCCTCTGTTGACGTATGCTGTGAACAGTGGCCGCGTGATAACCACTCGACTGTCGTGGGCTTCAGGCGTTAATGGAGGAATAATATATTGAGAGATACTCGTAGTTATCTCCATTTTAAAGTCATGTTGCAGTGTTTAGAAAGTTGAAGGATTAGATATAATAAACACTTTTCGTCAGAGAAATATAGATTTCTGCCAAAATAGTAATTTTCACTGTTTCAGGCTGTTAGTATTATTATTATTATTATTATTATTATTATTATTATTATTATTATTTATTATTATTATTATTATTATTATTATTATTTTACGGTCAAGGGTCAACTTAAAACGTGTGCGCTGTTGGCACTACTTAAGGTTCTTTGCAGCGTCCCTGCGACCCGTAGCTGCAACCCCTTTCGTTCCTTTTACTGCACCTCCTTTCATATTCTCTTTCTTCCTTCTTACTTTCCACCATCTCCTAACAATTGATTCATAGTGCAACTGCTTTGAGGTTTTCCTCCTGTTACATCTTTCAAACCTTTTACTGTCAATTTCCGTTTCAGCGCTGAATGACCTCATAGGTCCCAGTGCTTGACCTATGGCCTAAATTCTATATTCATTTCAATTCAAACGTTTGATAAAATCTTGTTACTTTTGGTTGAGTTCAAAATACAAGTAAATATTGCAGTGTTAAAACCCGGAAAAGTGATGAATTGATTATTTTTATCTACAAATAATATTTCACACACTTATATGAAGTTATTGAGGTATACTGGAAAACATATTTTGCTTTAAAAAAAATGACAAGCGGAAGAGACTATGAATCAGCGACAAAAAAACTCGAGGAATGAGGCAAAAAAAAAAAAAAAAAAAAAAAAAAATCGCTCGGCTGAATATCTTTGAAGGTTGGCGACTTAGTACAGTAATCCAGGAAGACTAATAAAAAAAAAAAGTTAAATGTCTGGTAGGCATATCATTTGGGGGGGGGGGTTCCACATGTCTTGTTGTAATTCCCTCTTTAACTGACATCAGACCAGTGTGATAGGAAGCTTATTTGCTCGACTTTTACGACGAGCGTAGCTGTTAGAGGCGGTCGGGAGGGGCAACTCAGTGGCTTTACATAACCGAGGTGTACTGATAACAAGCAAAGATCCGCGAATTGGGTACAAAATTAGAAGTGATTCCTCCTTATGAAGTTAGAAGTCATGGGGGAAAAGGGAGTGGCGTTAGAATTCCAAAGCTGAGAGAGAGAGAGAGAGAGAGAGAGAGAGAGAGAGAGAGAGAGAGAGAGAATTTGTCAATGAATGCTAAGAAATTCACACGAAAAAGTCACTGCTGCATTTCATCTACAAAGAGAGAGAGAGAGAGAGAGAGAGAGAGAGAGAGAGAGAGAGAGAGAGAGAGAGAGAGAGAGAGAGAGAGAGAGAGAGAGAGAGATTACGGAACAACAGTGAAGATGCAGTTATTGAGATATATATAGAAATATTGGTTAATAAGGTCGGGTTAATTCTATAGAAATATTGGTTAATAAGGTCGGGTTAATTCTATAGAAATATTGGTTAATAAGGTCGGGTTAACCTGAACCTCTCAGATGTTGATATATAAGTCAAGAGGTTGAAATACTTGATCTGTGAACAAGATGAAATTTGGACGGATTAATAGACACTGAAATAAGCATTTTATCCTGAAAGCCTTAAAGTAGATTAACCCTTTATGAGATAAATATATGATATGAAATCGGTCTGTGTTTTGTTTGTATTAGCTGATTTTGGATGTGCTGTATTTAGACCGGAAACAGATTAGAATATATATATATATATATATATATATATATATATATATATATATATATATATATAATTATATATATATATATATATATATATATATATATATATATATATATATGTGTGTGTGTGTGTGTGTGTGTGTGTGTGTGTATATATATCCTATGTATGTATGTATATATATAATATATATATATAATTATATGTTTGTGAGTGTACAGTATGTGTACAGTATGAATGTACGTATGTATGTGCACATATATTTATGAACATGTCCATCTTCCAACATCCGTAAAGTAAACGGAAAAAAAATAAAAAATGCGCCGAAGTTTCTTCGGCGCAATGAAATTTTCTGTACAGCGCATAATCAAGGCCACCGAAAATAGATGTCTTCCGGTGGTCTCGGTATAATGCTATATGAGCCGCGGACTGTGAAACTTTAACCACGGCCCGGTGGTGGCCTGTCCTATACCGTTGCTAAACTGCTGAGGCTAGAGGGCTGCAATTTGGTATGTTTGGTGAGTGGAGGGTGGATGATCAACATAACCAATTTGCAGCCCTCTAGCCTCAGTATTTTTAAGATCTGAGGGCGGACAGAAAAAGTGCGGACGGACAGACAAAGCCGGCACAATTGTTTTCTTTTACAGAAAACTGAAATTACTTGAACGTGAATCACGACCATTTTTTACTCTAACTTAACCTTGGACAGATCCTTTCCACTGCATACCTCTGACCCGTCTAACGCCCAAGGTGGGTGGGGGACATCCCCCGAAAAGTGTACCGGAAATATCCCCCCCCCCGCCACTCCCCGAGTGTATTTTTCTAAACGTTGAAGAGAAGAGAAAGTTTAGGCCAGACCGACATCTCTTGTTATTCAGACCGCAAGAAGTGTGGCTATTACCTTTTCGGGTTGAGGTGCCTCATTTATTTCAACTTTTTTTTTTTGTTTTGTTTTCTTTTGTGTGTGTGTTTGTGTTTGTGCCGTTCATTGTCTCTTGTCTTCGTCACACAACCTGTGTTGGTGCTTTTGACACTATTCTCTCTCTCTCTCTCTCTCTCTCTCTCTCTCTCTCTCTCTCTCTCTCTCTCTCTCTCTCTCAAGTGTATTGTTGTTAATTGTAGCTTTGAAGTTGAATTTCCTGGAAAGTTAATTTTCTTGAGGTGAGTCTAGACTGTTTTCACGTTGTTTTTTATTGCATAACATTATTCTCTCTCTCTCTCTCTCTCTCTCTCTCTCTCTCTCTCTCTCTCTCTCTCTCTCTCTCTCTCTCTCTCTCTCTCTCTTTGTATAGTGGATTGTTATTGATTGCAAGCCTTGAAGTTGAGACTTTTTGGAGGATTTGCTTTTGTGAGTTACATAAAAACATTTTGCACCTTGTTATTTTATTGCTTAACATTTCTCTCTCTCTCTCTCTCTCTCTCTCTCTCTCTCTCTCTCTCTCTCTCTCTCTCTCTCTCTCTCTCTCTCTCTCTCTCTCCCGACTTAATAAAAATGATTATGATACACGTGACAGGGAACCACTTATCCAAACTATTGAGCAAGCAAATGAATGTTACTGTTAATTTCAGTAATAGAAAGCGAAAGGTTCCATAAAACTATTATTATTATTATTATTATTATTATTATTATTATTATTATTATTATTATTATTATTATTATTATTGTTGTTGTTGTTGTTGTTGAACAAGTCAGAAATGCCACCAGCTTTCTAAATAATCTTAGGCGAATTAGAAAGGCATTAAATTAACGTTAGGTAATGAAACTTATCAGAGAAACCTGACAGTGAAGTGAGCCAGTCTGAGAAGATAAAAAGTTGATAAATAAAGTCTGAAGAGAAATAAAGTTGACAAAATGTCACTAAGATCTTGGGGGGGGGAAAGATTGTTAATCTAGCCTTGTGTGGGACGGATATCATATTGAAGTGTACCATAATTAAAGCATGAAGTTGAATGGAAGGAATTGACCCAGATTGAAGTGTGATAGTGAAGTCGGTGGAATGACTTAAATCGTACAGAGGTCAAGATGAAGTGAATTAAACGAATGTTCCTTTGATGTGACCTACGAGCGAAAGTCGTGTTGAAGTGAGATATGGGAAAGTTTGGTGTTGAAGTGAAGAAGTCGACCGTTAGTTCCTCAAATAATGGTTTTAAACGGAAGTATAGATATTGTGTATTAGATTACAGATGCAGTTCTTGGATTAAAATATAAATTCGTATGTGTATATATATATATTGTCTATCTATCTATCTATCTATCTGGCTCACTAAGTCAACGTCGGAAGGTGAGTGAAAACAGGGACTTTGAACAAGCACTTTCGTAGTTTATTGTACATTTTCAAGTTCACACTGAATACAAAAGAAGTTGAGAAGAGATTTATATACAAAAACAGAAGGTTGGGGCAGGGTTATAGTTTCTTAATCTGGGCAGCATGTTCTTGAAACAAAAAGACAGGGACAAAGGATATATATATATATATATATATATATATATATATATATATATATATATATATATATATATATATATATATATACATATACACACATACACATACACACACACACACACACAGTATATGCTTTTTGGTGCAAAGTTATTCTTGTATGCATATTTCGTTGAATTCAGTCTTGTTTTAGTTATTGATCAATAGTATTGCCAAACTAATAAGTTGATCAATATCCAAAAAACCTTTGAACTCAGCTAAATCTGTATATGTATATATAATGTATATGTGTAATAGCCACAATGACCTTGACTTCTAGAATTAAGAGGTCATTCGTGCTGAAAGGCAGCGAGACCCAGAATGTACTGTGTCAAACCGAACCAGTGCAAAAGTCCTGTGATAAAATTAGACGGGACAAAAAGAGGATGATAATATTACCGAACCCTTACAAATTCTTATTGGTCATCGAACGGGACTAAGGCGTAAGGGTGATTAATGAAATGATGCACCACAGAAATAAGTCACCGGAAGACTCTTATGTTGACTTTGACAAACGTGAAAAAGGACAAAACGTGAACCTTTTTCATACTGAATAATACGGGCCATTCCACTTATTGTTTAGTCATACCTGTATCTATACCTGTGCGGTACGTGTATATGTATCTATACCTGTACGGTACGTGACTATGTATCTATATCTGTACGGTACTTGCCTATGTATCTATACCTGTACGGTACGTGACTATGTCTCTGTACCTGTACGGTACGTGACTATGTATCTAGTATCGTTTTGCAAGGAATAAAGGACATATGGCGCCGGGAATTTTAGTGCCCCTCTTTTAGTCTAGGCCTAAAGCAAGCCCGGAATCGCCAAGGAAGAATAGTTACAGAAGCAGGAAGGAAATTCCAAAGCTGTGCAGTGGATGGGACGAAGTGTTACGTTAAACTGCAACTAAAGATGAGTTTCAGAAAATGTCGGAATGAAGTAGATGAGAGATTTGGGTTATGGAATCTCTCTCTCTCTCTCTCTCTCTCTCTCTCTCTCTCTCTCTCTCTCACACACACACACACACACACACACATTCCTACCTTATAATTTCATATGTAGTATCGGCGAAGTTCCTCGTATATCTTTCTTTCAGTGTTTGTTTATTTTTAAAATCTTATCCTCTCAGTTATAAAAAAAAAGTCTAGTTTTAATCGTGCAAGAATTAAAGTATAAGATAATTAAGTTTTTAACGAAGTATTTTAAAACGTAACTCATTTTCATAATCCCAGCATTCGTCATCGTATCGTCTCGGTTATAAAAAAAAAGTGTAATTTTAATCGCGAAAGAATTAAAGCACACGATAATTCTAATTTTAAATGAAAACATTCAGGTATTTCAAACGTAAATCATCCTCATAATCCCAGCATCCGTCATGTAATTAAGCAGACGCGAGTTCTGTTATGTAGTGGAAAGCCTTCAGTCCCAAGTCCGCTGTCATGGAGGCGTGATCGATGGGCCGTTAGCGTAGTTGCTGAAGCGTGCTGATGATTCTACAGGGTGCTGCTGTAGGTCTGCTTGCTACAGGGTTTTGACCCCGAGGGATGATAGCCGGCCGTGTCTTTGACCCCGACAGAACGTCTTCCTTAGGCGTTAGTGCCGTCAGTGCACCTCATGCGGTACGCTGTAGGCGTTACTGCAGGTTCTTTGCAGCGTCCCTTCGACCCCTAGCTGCAACCTCTTTCATTCCTTTAGCCTACTGTACCTCCGTTCATATTGTCTTTCATCTTCCTTTCCACTCTCTCCTACTGCGAGGGTTTCCTCCTGTTACACCTTTAAAGCCTTTTTACTGTAAATTTTCGATTCAGAGCTGAGTGACCTCATAGGTCCCAGCGCTTGGCTTACGGTCCAATTTCTTATTCTGTTCCATTCTATTCTGGACATCAAGATCAGTCCCAAGTTCAAGCGAAGATCCAGTGCATTACTATCGTAATACATTTCAACTTGTATTTTAATATTTTCCTTACATATTTATTTATTTATTTATTTACATGTTTTTCTAATAAGTGATTCCCTCTTTATGTATTTCCCATTTTTACCTTCTGTTACTTCTTCCGAATGAACAAAGTATTCTTTGGAAGCTTGGCTTTCAAGTCAGTGGCCCCTGTGGTGGGCTTGTTCCATATGAATAGGGTTCATCATCTGACTAATAATAATAATAATAATAATAATAATAATAACTAATAATAATAATAATAATAATAATAATAATAATACTGTAATAATAATAATAATCCGTAAACATTTAAAAATGTGTTAATCCAGGGACGGCGTTTTGTAAATTTAAGAATGGGTAGGTAAAGTGAAATATTTAGCACGATTCTAAAAATGTCCAGTATTTTAATGATAATGATTGTTCACATTGTTGTAACTTTATGATATTATTTCATGGAAATGGTTTAGTTTTATAGGTAATAAAAATGCACATCCATTGAACTTGCTGTTAGTCTTCATTGTGATTGTACACAGTGAACTTATGTCTATGTCAGTTACGTCTAGGGAACTTGCATCTCTCTCTCTCTCTCTCTCTCTCTCTCTCTCTCTCTCTCTCTCTCTCTCTACTGACAAGTTATCCGTATGCAAATAAATAAGGGAGAAGATAACTATAATTTTAATGTATAAATTTGCGTCTTTTTAAACTTAATGAATGTATTCCGTTCTGATGTTTACTATACAGAGTTTTTTTTTCCTTTCATTTACGCTAGAATGCAGGTGTGAACGTGAGAAAGCGTCGGTTTCAGAACATGCGGAAGTGGAAAGCATGTGCGCTTGTTACGTACACGGAAAGGCATGGACAGGGTTTGAGCCATTGTTGTTCCATACGCTAATTTCTCTCTCTCTCTCTCTCTCTCTCTCTCTCTCTCTCTCTCTCTCTCTCTCTCTCTCTCTCTCTCTCTCTCTACATAAAATATAGCAGCCACTCTTTGTTTCGAAATACCTATTTCTGTTAAAAAAAATTTCTCTCTCTCTCTCTCTCTCTCTCTCTCTCTCTCTCTCTCTCTCTCTCTCTCTCTCTCTCTCTCTCTCTCAGAAGAAGAAGAAGAAGAAGGAATGCATCAGTCACTTTTTCGTATGAAGTACATAATATTCCCCATAAAAAATTCTCTCTCTCTCTCTCTCTCTCTCTCTCTCTCTCTCTCTCTCTCTCTCTCTCTCTCTCTCTCTCTCTCCTTTATAGAAAATAAAAATTCCCTTTGGTCAGCGATGTACAGCCAAGTATGTCGTGACACAAGGTATGCGAACGCTTTTGTGGTTTGTGGGTATGTCGGCCATGATGAGTGGGTATGCCCTCCTTTGTTCTTATACCCGACGCCCCTGTGATTGGCATTAATTGGAAAGTGATAACCGTAACGATCTGAGTTCTTTTTTTGTATAGATTCTTTGGAAAAAGAAAGTTAGAAATATATTTGAATTTTTAGTCTCTCTCTCTCTCTCTCTCTCTCTCTCTCTCTCTCTCTCTCTCTCTCTCTCTCTCTCTCTCCGGTTTGTGAGAGGGCGTCAGATCATCTACTTCCTGGCGGGCTTTAAAGTCACTGTCCCTACGACGCTCCAGTGAACCCAACTTTGCTGTACATCCACAGTCAAGCGAGAGAGAGAGAGAGATAGAATTTTTTTGTTAGTGAATGCTACGTATTTCGTGCGAAGTAGTGTACTTGCATTTCGTCTAGGAGAGAGAGAGAGAGAGAGAGAGAGAGAGAGAGAGAGAGAGAGAGATTTTGACTCATTGTTTTGAAACAGGTACTTACATATTAAGAACGTTGGTAAGTGATAAATTTCCATTCAAATTGCGGCGAAGCAACTTCGGCGCATTTTTTACTCGTTTATTTGGGCATCCGGATTCATTATTGCATACCATGTTGTTAATGTACTAATCATCAATTTGCTTGCGTTTTAGCTCTGTGTAACATCAAGTTACCATATTTTAAATTGCCATAATAGATATTAGCTTAATGTATCTGAAGGTTATGACATTGAAGGGTTGGGAGTGTTTGTTTCCATATTTTGCTCATCGTTTGAACTCTGTGAGATTCTTGAGTCGTAACGCTTATTAATTTTCTTTTGTCTTGATGCTAATTATTTTTCTTGCGTCTTGATGCTAATTATTTTTCTTGCGTCTTGATGCTAATTATTTTTCGTTTGTCTTAATGCTAATGTGATTTTTCTTTTTCCTTACAGGTAAGCCCCTCAATACTCTCTTTAAAGATGCAACATGACAGCCACGTGTCCCTTAGGTAAGGCGTACTTTGTTGGTTGATTGTTTTTGCTGTTATTTTAATGCAAATATTTTATTGTTACTCTGGCTTTTGTCTGTCCTTGTCCTGCGTGTGTCAGTTTTCTGTCAAGGTTAGTAATAGCAAGGATTAAGTATGAATTGAACGATATATATATATATATATATATATATATATATATATATATATATATATATATATATATATATATATATATATATATATATATATATATATAATTTAATTTCATATATTGAAGATACTAGGTCCGCTAGATTAGCTGAGAAGCAATTCTTGGCAATGAAGCCTTCCAGCTCGCATATCACGAACAAAGTAATCCTGTATACATTAGTACAATCTCTCTCTCTTTGCAAAAAGGATTGCTAGATCTCTCTGTGCCTCTGTCTTGTGTGGTGTGTTTCATGAAATTGACAGGGTTCATCGTAAATTTTATGACCTTTTAGATTGTTTCTTCTGTAAAATTGTGTATGGACGATGTTACTTGTTGCTTTGGAAGTTCTCAATACCCAAATGTGGGGCCGGGTATACTAGAAAATGAAATGCGGTCTGTTGCTGAATATTGAAGTGCTACAGCAGTTCATAATTATCGGAAGTGGCTGTCTCGGCTAATATTGTTATTGTTGCCCCATTTCCATGGAAGGTTTATGAGGTGGAAAATGTTACTTCCCCTTTCTAGTCGTCGTTCTTTTGTTTCTCTTTGTATTGCGTTCGTTGCTGCTGGGAGATTTTCAACTTAGCTGCAGCCGTGAATTTGTTCTGTCTGTTTGTGAGTCCCTCTTATGACGGTGATTTGAAGGCGGGCACGAAGTGAGAACTTCGTTTTGTTCTGCTTATGACCTTGGCTCCCTGAGCGGAACTCTATTTTTATTTGCTTAGAATTATTTTTTCGTGACTTGAAGATAGTTAAAGTAATTTTTTTTTTTGAAACTCTTTTCCTCTTTCCTGGCACAAGTACGGCCACAAAGCATTAGTGTTCTTGCTTCTGGGTTGAACTTCTCCTGACGTGGCTTGGTTTCTGAATCCAAGACAAGCTATGACGTTCTTGGGTATTGCTTTTCCTGTTGGAATCACCGCAGATCATGAACCCCAGATTCAACCGTATGTGATGGACGCTTCGGCTTTCCAACTTTTGAAAGGGACTTTCACAGCTTCTTCAAAAATTATTTAACATTTTTTTTCCCTAAGTAAGAATTACAGGCTGCTGGAAGGAATAAAAGTTTAGCGTACTTCAACAAATTAGTTAGGAAAATCAATCGAGACTCTAAAGATAGAATGGCATGTTTTGTATGCATGGGCTTACAATGACATGCAAAAATTCCTCTTTGCAAAAACTTGCATAGTCTGGCTACGGAATCTAACATCCTGATAAAATTCCCCCGGGGGGGGGGCTAGTGCCGTCAGTGTACCTCACATGGTGCACTGTAGGCATTACTTAAGTTTCTTAGCAGCGTCCCTTCGGCCTCTAGCTGCAACCAATATCATTCTTTTTACTGTACCTCCGTTTACATTCTCTTTCTTCCGTCATAATAGTTGCTTCACAGCGCAACTGCGAGGTTTTCCTCCTGTTACACTTTTCAACCCTTTTTACTGTCTAATTTCCGTTTCAGCGCTGAATGACCTCATAGATCCCAGCGCGTAGCCTTTGGCCTAAATATTCTATTGTATTCTATTCCTGATCAGATTCCGGCATTGTAAGACGAACTGTACCTCCGGGATATCAAACGAGCCACAAGGAAATCCCCATAAATAGAGGAATAAGATGACCCTCGAAGGTTTTTATTTTTTGTTTATCTTTTCCACGAGTTTATCTGCGCAAGCAAACAAAAGCTCAGTCTATTTAGGGACGAGAGCCGTTGTGTTTTGAATCGAGACGAGGAGAAGCAACGCGGTGATCCTCTCAGCACCTGGTCGCACTCCAGATGTACTTGTGGGCGAGATCGAGGAAGAGGCGCTTCTAGGTCTTATATCTCAGCTCTGTGTCTCGCGTTCTGTATTTGTTTACGTCTACGTTTGGCAGTTTGGTGTCTGTGGAGACCAGGTGGCATACCCTCTCTCTCTCTCTCTCTCTCTCTCTCTCTCTCTCTCTCTCTCTCTCTCTCTCTCTCTATATATATATATATATATATATATATATATATATATATATATATATATATATATTATATTTATTTATTTATTTATTTATATAAACATTTGTCTTCATATTTCACTTTTGCTATCTGTGGAGACCAAGTGGCACGTCTCTCTCTCTCTCTCTCTCTCTCTCTCTCTCTCTCTCTCTCTCTCTCTCTCTCTCTCTCTATATTATATATATATACATATAAATATACATACATATACGGTATATATATATGTATATATTTATGAGAGAGAGAGAGAGAGAGAGAGATTGCATGCGTGCATGCTAATGAGCAAACACGTGCAAAGCTGGTTCGTCTACTCTATACGCTCTTGATTTAGAGGTTTATATTAAATTTCACCATTAATCTTGAGAGTTTGATCCTCACTGTGGTGTGTGTTTGTGTGGTCACAGATACTTTCAGGACTCGCGTAAGGGTCTTACGAAATATTGTGCCGGATGTTTTTAATATGAAGTGGTATTTTGGTAACTGGGGATTCCATCCTCTCTCTCTCTCTCTCTCTCTCTCTCTCTCTCTCTCTCTCTCTCTCTCTCTCTCTCTCTCTCTCTCTCTCTCTCTCTCTCTCTCTCCTCACACACATTATAATGGCTTTGTGAGACGAAATGCTTCAAATTTTTCTTAAGTAACTCTCTCTCTCTCTCTCTCTCTCTCTCTCTCTCTCTCTCTCTCTCTCTCTCTCTCTCTCTCTCTCTCTCTCTCCCCCCCACACACACTAGGATGGCTTTGTGTCATGAAATACTTTAAAAAGCTATTTTTGGGTAAGTTATAATACAGTTTGGAATATCTTAAGAGCCTTCATTTACGTGACTAACTTTAGTATGCATATAGGTAAATGGTGCACATTTCAGACTGACATATTACATACATTTACGTGTCCATTCTGCGGTGAACCCCAGCTGCAACCCCTTTCGTTCCTTTTACCGTACCGCCTTTCATATTATCTTTCTTCCATCTTACTTTCCACTCTCTCTTAACAATTGATTCATAGTGCAGCTGCGAGGTTTTCCTCCTGTTACGCCTTTCAAACCTTTTACTGTCAATTTCCGTTTCAACGCTGAATGACTTCATAGGTCCCAGTGCTTGGCCTTTGTCCTAAATTCTATATTCAGTTCAGTTCAGTTCAATTCCCTTAGTGAATTTTTGTCTAGTCTTGAGTAGGTTTTCCTCCTCACGTTACGTGCGAACGGTGTTTGTTCAACTTGATGGTGAGTTTGTTCTAGTGTTTGTGCAGCTGTCCCGTGGAGCTCCTTCCTTACGAGCAAATAGGAGATAGAGACCTCTTTGGACAGGTGTAACACAGGTGTTCGAAGAAGGTTGATTGTACGATTTGGGTCAGCAGGTGTTCGCCTGCGTGGCGAAAGGCAGGTATCTCTCCGCATAGATCAAAACAGTTATTTCTTTCCATGAGGAAGATGTTAGTTGTTGAATATTGAATTCATGAAGGTATGGATCAGTTACTTGTACAGGATGTAAATATCTATTTCTCGTATCGGTTGGAGTACCAGTTTACCTGGTGGTAATGTGGCAGTAATGATCCCAAGGTCATTTACTCCGCGAGGTGTGTAAACAGTGGCTCTCTCTCTCTCTCTCTCTCTCTCTCTCTCTCTCTCTCTCTCTCTCTCTCTCTGAATGTGTGTGTGTGTGCTGTACCTCTCAAAGAATACGTTATTGTAAACGAAGAATGTCTCTCTCTCTCTCTCTCTCTCTCTCTCTCTCTCTCTCTCTCTCTCTCTCTCTCTCTCTGCTGTACCAAACTCAAAGAATGCGTTATTGGAAACGAAGAATTCTCTCTCTCTCTCTCTCTCTCTCTCTCTCTGTGCTGTACCAAACGCGAAGAATACGGCATTGGAAACGACGAATGCAAGAGAAACGAATTACCGAACATAAAATAAAATTAACAGAAGGAAGCGAATGAAAGCGGAAGAGGAAAAAGCTATTTACTTTGCCGCGGAGGAAGAGAGATCGCAGAAGCAGAAACAGCAACAGCAACAGCAACAGAACAGAAGAGCGAACGCCAGGCCGAAGCCGAGAAGCGGCAAGTGACCTACATTGAAAGCCGTCTCGTGTCCTCCGCTAGCTATTCGGCTTGTGATAATTATTCGCCGAAAGCCGCCGTCTGCTCTGATACGGAGAGAATGTTGCTCCTTAAGGCTACGTTTGTGCCGTGCGATTGTTGTAGTTTCTGAATTCTGCCTCAGGTTTCTTGAGTGCTACTTAGGTGTTATTGTAATGCTGTAATGCAAGATTTGGACACTTTATGTATGAAGAGATGCTTAGTACCATTTAGATGTTTGTGTAATGCTGTAATGCAAGATTTGGTTAGTATGTATGAAGAGATGCCTTTAGAACCACTTAGGTGTTTGTGTAATGCTGTAATGCAAGATTTGGTCACTATATATGAAGAGACGTTTAGAACCACTTAGATGTTTGTGTAATGCTGTAATGCAAGATTTGGTCACTATATATGAAGAGAGAGACGTTTAGTACCACCTAGATGCTTGTATAATGCTGTGATGTAAAGAGATTTGGTCGTTTTATATATGCATAAATGCTCAAGACATTTTTTCTTGTTTTATGTTCCATAAATGAGACATTTTTAGGTATGTTGCTTGTAGGATCATTTTGATTTGCTTGTACATAAAGTTTTCTAATTTAGCTTGTCATATATATAAAGATTTTTGTAAATGGCCAATACTGATAATTTTCCTTAATACCGCTTGTATGTAGAAGGTTCCCAAATGCTGAAACTTCTTTTTTACTGAGAAAAATTAGGATATTGTTATACATATTGACATGGATCATTTCATCTAGATTGGGACGTTTTCTACAGGTTATTGTAAAATAACAAAGGCAAGGGAAAAAATGCGCCGAAGTTTCTTCGGTGCAATCGAGTTTTCTGTACAGCCGCTACTGCGTATAATCAAGGCCACCGAAAATAGATCTATCTTTTGGTGGTCTCGGTTTAATGCTGTATGAACAGCTGCCCATGAAACTCTTAACCACGGTCCGGTGGTGGCCTATCCTATATCGTTGCTAGAAGCACGATTATGGCTTAATTTCACCTTAAATAAAATAAAAACTCATGAGGCTAGAGGACTGCAATTTGGTATGTGTGATGATTTAAGGGTGGATGATCAGCATACCAATTTGCAGCCCTCTAGCCTCAGTAGTTTTTAAGATCTGGGGGCGGGCAGGAAAAGTGCTGTGCAGACAGAAAAAAGTGCGGACAGAATAAAGTGCGGACGGACAGACAAAGCCGGCACAATAGTTTTATTTTACAGAAAACTAAAAAGTAAATGGTTCCTGTCATAAGAGGATACATAAAGTAGCTAAAACTGTACTCCATTTTCTTTAAGGAAATTTTGTTCGTTTTGTATTTATATTATTTTATTATATTTATTAGCAGACTAGCGTAAAGGTACTAGGCATTACGTTAAAGTGTCTGAAATGTACTTTTTTTTATTCTAATTTGCAATTTCCTATAGCTTGGCAAAGTCACAATGCGAATGTTGAAGTATAACTAATCATAAATACTGTTTTGTATGCTATATGAATATTTTTATTAGCATTTTTAAGTTTCTCATGTTCGAAAAATGACAATTTATATCAGAAAGTAAACAGATTAGAGATGATAGCCTGGATTTAATTGGAAAGCAAAAAGAGTTATTGGTTTATGTCCCCTTATTGTTGTTAATATTAATGGCATTAAAATGTAATAGAGCCTTGCATCAAATACATGTTGTTAGTTGAAAGAGATAGCTCCTGCCATCCTTAATTTGCCCAGTGTGGACTGGTGTGTTGGCGCGGTGACGTCATAGTGCCCAGACCAGTTGTGGAAGGGCCATGAATGAAACCACTGCCAAAAATAGGTGAGTGGTCAATTGAAGCAATTCAGGCAGAATTGGAATCTGCCAAGGGATCGGGGCTGCCCTCCTTAGCTTTCTGACCTTTCCACTCACTTTGTGGAGGCGGTGTCAATTATGCTCCTGTTGGCTTTGGTTGCCAACCCCTAGATATTCATAGTGGTCATCTGCCGTGAGAGGTCAGCGTACCCCTGCCGTGGTGAGAAGTAACCCTCCTAATGGCCTCGTGATGGGTTACAATCTCCCTGCTTTAGTGAGGGTCGTTGTGTCACTTCATTCATGGTAGTTCACCATTTCTTTGCTTTCAGGAAGGGTCACCATCCCCACTGTGGGAAGGGTCATTGTCCCCTCTAGTTTCATAAGGGGTCACCGTCCCCCCAGCCCCTATGAGGGGTTACCACCCCCCGTCTTCATTGGGAATAACCTCCCGCTGCCTTCATAAGGGTTCACTGTCCCCCTGATTTTGTGAGGGGTTGCCGTCCCCTTGTGATTTGCCCCGTAGGGGGCTAGTGCCGTCATTGCATCTCATGCGGTGCACTGTATGGATTACTTAAGGTTCTTTGTAGCGTCCCTTCGGCCCCTAGCTGCAGCCCCTTTCATTCCATTTATTGTACCTCCATTCATATTTTTTCTTCCATCTTACTTTCCACCCTCTCCTAACAGTTGCTTCATAATGCAACTGTGAGGTTTTCCTCCCGTTACACCTTTCAAACCTTACTGTTACAGTCTCTTTCAGGGCTTAATGACCACGTAGGTCCCAGCGCTTGGCCGTTGGCCATAATTCCGTATTCTGTTCTTCTTTCCCCTTGCCATTAGAGATCATCTTCCACTTGGCATTGTAGTCACCGTATTTTGGCCATGGTGAGAAGTCACTATTCCTCACTGTTCCCTTCGGTGGCGAGTCGCTGTCACTCCGCCACCCTTCGTATCTGGGTGGGTGCCATGTGCCATATCGTGCCCCAGGTTACTAAGCTGTCGCGTTTTGGGGATTGAAGTACTTTCGAGAGCTTGAAGTGGCCCTCGATGGCATTTTATTATGGAGTATCTCAGTATGTGAGTGGTGAAGATTGAGAGGTTTGATGTGTATTTATATACATGTGTATATATATATGTGTGTGTGTGTGGGATTAAGATAGAAATAATCAACACACAATCACGTGTGGAACAGGTTCCGACTTCTTTTATGACTTGTGTGGCCTAGTGGGCTGCGCCCTTGCCTTTCGATTGAGAGGCCTGGGTTCGATCCTGATGTGAGTCAGAAATTTTATTTTTGTTCCACACGTGATTGTGTGTTAATTAATTATATATATATATATATATATATATATATATATATATATATATATATATATATATATATATTTATATATATATATATATATATTTGTGTGTATGTAGGGAAAGAGGAAGAGATGCTTTGGTGATGAAAGTATGAAATACAGTTTATAATCGCAGTAGACTGATTGAAATTGAAATCTTATACGTTGACTCTGTAGTGGTGCACGAGAGGGTAACGTTTGAAAAATAAATAAGAAGGGGAGGCCCTTTCAATCCACGTCATTTCTTTTAATAGACTTCGTCAGTATCAGAGTTTTAAGTTTGCAACGGTTTTCGGATCTTTCATAGCTAGTGACCCCCAATGGGGTTTAGCACAAGCCCGTTGGAGATGACCGTAAAAACATAAACAAAAGACTGTAAATATCATAAAGATAATGAATGACCTCCAAGAAGTATTAGTTTTACGGGGTGTCACTATCTAGGAAAGATCCCAGTTTTCCATCTTGAAATCTCTGTGGTGTTTGAAGTTTCTCATGTGAATTCCGAACAAAGCTGATTTTAAACTTAAAATCATTTCACCTTTTCAGTCCCTATTTACCACCAATCTCAAAATTTTTCGTATGAACTCCGAACAACGCTGATTAAACTTATAATCATTTTACCTTTTCAGCCACTTTTTTTTTTTTACCATCTTTCGCAAACTGAATTGAGTAAATATTGGTCATTATATCATATTCTCTTACATAACTGCTTTAAGGAAGGATTAACTTGAGTAAATATTGATTATTTTATTCATATTCTCTTACCTAACTGCTTTTAGGAAGAACTAACTTTAGTAAATATTGATTATTTTATTCATATTCTCTTACATAACTGCTTTTAGGAAGGACTAACTGAATAAAGTAAATATTGGTGATTTTATTCATACTCTCTTATATAACTCCTTTTAGGAAGGACCGACTTCAAGTAAACATTGGATATTTTATTAGTGTTCTCTTACATAACTGCTTTTAGGAAGGACTAACTGGATAAAATAAATATTGGTGATTTTATTCATAATATAACTCCTTTTAGGAAGGACTGACTTCAAGTAAATATTGGATATTTTATTAGTGTTCTCTTACATAGCTGCTTTTAGGAAGGACTAACTTGATAAAGTAAATATTGGTTATTATAACATATTCTCTTGGTTAACTGCTTTTAGGAAGGACGAACTTTAAGTAAATATTGGTTATTGTATCGTACCCTCTTACATAACTGCTTTTAGGAAGGACCAACTTTAAGTAAAATATTGGTTATTTTTTTATGATATTTGCTTATATAACTGCTTTTATTTATAAAATATTGGTTATTTTTTTATCATATTTGCTTATATAACTGCTTTTAGGAAGGACTAACTTTAAGTAAATATTGGTTATTTTATTCATATTCTCTTACATAACTGCTTTTTGGAAGAACTAACTTAAGTGAATATTGTTTATTAATATTCTCGTACATAATTTAGGAAGGACTTACTGAATAAAGTCAATATTGCTTATTTTCATATTCCCTTCCATAACCTGCGTGTGAAGAAGGTCAAAGTGGTGTCATCTCTCATCGGCTTTGGGAATCACCGACTCTGTCCTTTCGTGGAAGCGTGTTTATCGTCGGTGTGAACAGAGCTGTAAAGCGTTCGATCGTGGCTGTAAAGTCGTTGAATAAAGCTGTAAACGGCCTTGTCCCTGGGGGAAACAGCCTGTGAAAAAGGCAGAATTGACCTCGTTGGCAGACGCCCATTGGTGCGGTTTTATTTATTGCCTTCGGTGCCGTTTTAAATTCCCCCACCCAGTCGTCCTATGAAGTCACTGGTTTACCTGGCTTTTATTCAAAGCTCGGACGGAGAGAGAGAGAGAGGGTGGGGGCGGCATAATAGCAAGTTCAACCGCATAGCAATTGCCAATTATAAAAAAACCATAAAAATAAAAAAGAAATATGCTGAATATGAGAGAGAGAGAGAGAGAGAGAGAGAGAGAGAGAGAGAGAGAGAGAGAGAGAGAGCCCATAATAGGCAAGGTTAATCTCACAGCAATAGGTTTATACCAAAGCAAAATAAAAAAAGGGGAACTGAATGAGAGAGAGAGATCGTAATAGTCGAAGTGTAATATCACAGTAATTACCCAATGACACCAAAAATAAAAAAATAAAAAAAGGAATATGCAGAAAATGAGAGAGAGAGAGAGAGAGAGAGAGAGATCGTAATAGTCGAAGTGTAATATCACAGTAATTACCCAATGACACCAAAAATAAAAAAAAAAAAAGGAATAAAAAATGGAATATGCTGAAGAGAGAGAGAGAGAGAGAGAGAGAGAGAGAGAGAGAGACATCAGTGGGCTTTTATATACCAGCGTATAATAAAAAAAAAAAAAAACGGGAGGTTAAGGGTAATACTTAACCCGCCACCAGAAATTCAATAAGTGTGTTACTCAGGGCATCCCAGCTGTCAGTAATCAACCAGTTACCGTTAAAAATGATGTAATTCAGATACCCAGTCGGATATGAGGTCATCATTTTATATAATCTGACCCGATTTAACTCAAAGGAAGGTCTCGATGAGGTAATCTTCCATCATCCGTTCAATCCGTATTATCACGGTCAAGTTGTTACTTGGTCTCCTTGTTCGTTAAAGATCTCGGATTCAAGTCCAGCGCGAGGACGGGACCATGCGGACACATTCCGTTGTTGTTGATTTCAATAATGATTCATGTACCTGGTGCCCAGTTGATTATAGGGGGTTGCATTTGAAGGGAGAGAGGGGGATAGCAAAAACTGAGAGAAAATAGACGTGAACGGTTGGGTAATGCTCTCTCTCTCTCTCTCTCTCTCTCTCTCTCTCTCTCTCTCTCTCTCATCGATGATTATGATTTATATATATATATATATATATATATATATATATATATATATATATATATATATATATATATAATATATGAATGTATGTATGTATATGTATATACACAAATATGTATGTGTATATATATGTATATTTTTTACTGTCTCCGTGCAAGCACAACCTTGCCGACCAAGACGCTTGCAACTTGCACAAGCCCATCAATAATCATTCGAAGCCTGCAATTAATTGAATCATCGTTTTGAGAAACCCCAGTTGTATATCAGCACTTGAATTGAATCATCATTTCTGTACTTTTACAAGGGGCTCGTTCACTCGCCCTTATCCAAGGCGTTTTTATCGCTACCACATCCTTTAGAGGGAGTGTGTGTGTGTCTGTGTTGCGAAAACAGACTCTCTCTCTCTCTCTCTCTCTCTCTCTCTCTCTCTCGGTGAAGTATAGCAGTCACACTTTCTTACGGGATACGTAGCAATCATACTCAACTCTCTCTCTCTCTCTCTCTCTCTCTCTCTCTCTCTCTCTAGGATATAGCAGTCACTTTTTCGTATAAAATACATACCATTCAGTTACAAAACTCTCTCTCTCTCACAGCTAAAATATAACAATCACATTTTCGTATTAAATGATAGCATTCATTGATGAAAACTCTCTCTCTCTCTCTCTCTCTCTCTCTCTCTCTCTCTCCGATAAAATTAGCAGTCACCTTTTCGTGTAAAATACATAGCATTCAGTTACAAAACTCTCTCTCTCTCTCTCTCTCTCTCTCTCTCTCTCTCTCTCTCTCTCTCTCTCTCTCTCTCTCTCTCTCTCTCTAATAAGATTACAGTAATGGAGTTAATGTCGCAGCAATGATCCACCACGGGAGGTCCTCGTCTCGACCGTAGAGTTGGGTTACTACAGGTTCATGTTCTTAGATTTAAACAGGTTTATATCTCTCTAACTTTAAACGCATTCCAAGTTTAAATTCCCGTGTTCTACATTCGGAAGAGATCGGAAGCCGTAAAAGATAATCGCGGTCCTTCACACACTTATTAGAAACCGACAGATGTCACTCGTTAGGAATCACGGATTACCTTTGTTCCACTTTGGGTTCGTGTTGTGTGCTTATATAGGAGTTTGGCGTTATATTTATTTATTTTTATTTTTGCTTTTGTTGTGATTGACAGGGAATGTCGATGTATGAGTTGTGTGGAGAGATGGAGATTTTGAAGATATTAACTCTTTAGTGGCTATCGTGGGAGTCAGTTTTTTAACAGATTATGCTGTTGGTTTCTTTTGAAGTACAATATTTTGTGTCTTATTTTATTTTATTTTTTCTTCATAAAGTCCGAGGATAAAGTATATATTCTCACTCTCTTCTTGTATTTGCTTCAGATACTTGCTCTCTCTCTCTCTCTCTCTCTCTCTCTCTCTCTCTCTCTCTCTCTCTCTCTCTCTCTCTCTCTCGTAGAGGGATAGTGCCGTCAGTGCACCTCGCTTGGTGTACTGTAGGCATTATTGAAGGTTCTTTGCAGCGTCCCTTCGGCCCCAAGCCGCAATCTCCTGCATTTCTTTAACCGTATCTCCGTTCATATTCTCTTTCTTCCGTCTGACTCTCCACCCTCTCTAACTTGTTTCACAGTGCAACTGCGAGGTTTTCCTCCTGTTACACCTTTCAAACCCTTTACTCTCGATTTTCCTTTCCAGCGCTGAATGACCTCATAGGTCCCAGCGCTTGACCTTCGGCCTAAACTGTATCTCTCTCTCTCTCTCTCTCTCTCTCTCTCTCTCTCTCTCTCTCTCTCTCTCTCTCTCTCAAGTAAATTATAGACAGTTTTGAGGTCTTAACATGAGTTGGTTGGACTTGCTTCCTTCCTGGGAGCTGTAGTTTAGTGGTGGGAAAGATCCACTCACATCGGAACAGCCACAATTCTTTTTTAGATTTGGTCAATCTTTAACCTAGTTGTTGTAACGCCAGTTTTAGTAACCTTAAATCAATCAGTCAATCGTTGAAATTTAGTGTGCCTGATGACTGATCCATTGCAATTAATATGGGAAATCTGGGTCTATTTAATAAATGCACATATGCCTTGCCAAAGGAATATGTTTTCAATTTGATAGTAAGGGAAAATTTTTGATTAAGTTTAAGGAGCTGGACAGCTAGTTTGGAAGTGACATGATTGAACGGATGAGGATGAAAGGTAAAAGGTGGAAAGCCTAGCAGCTGAGACAGAAAATCCTAGTTGCCGTTTTTCTTTTTCATATTTTTTATTTCAGTCTACTTTTTCTTTTATTTCACTTGAGTTTCTTTTTACTTAACCCGAAACAGGTAAAGTGTGTGTATGTATATGTGTGTATGTGTGTATATATATATATATATATATATATATATATATATATATATATATATATATATTATATATACTCTATATATATATATATATTTTTTTTTTTTTTTTTTTTTACCCAAGATAGGTAACGTACTCATATACGAAGTTTTCCTCCTGTTACACTCTTCAAACCTCCTTTACTCTCAGATTCTCTTTCAGCGCTGAATGACTTCATAGGTCCCAGCGCTTGGCCTGTGGCCTAAATTATTATTCCAGTTCCAGCCAAGCTGTGGTGTATGCGCATGTTAGGCTTCCATATGTTTTCATCGTTCTTCGACCCACCAGCGGATCCAGAATAATTTCAAGGGGGCGGGGGGCACCAGTTTTCATATTACACACACATACAAACACACACATTTCTTTAATCGATTTTTTTTATTTTCTCATTTTTATATTCATGTTATTTTCTAGATGTTCAATATTATTTTATTATTTTTTTCGGGGGGCACGTGCCCAGGTCACCCCCTCCCCCTTGGATCGGCTAGTACTTCGACCATATTATGTTTTCACTCTTCTTCGGATTGCATGAAATTCACCGAAGTTTTACAGTGTTTCAATGTCGTCGTAGAGTAGACTCATTTAAACTCCAGGAACTATGTAGCGTTCTGTTTCGTCGACCGTGCTCTGACCTCATCGGAATCTGGAAGATGCGATGTAATGCGCGCCTCTCGGTATCGCTGGCTCTGGAATGACCTTTGTTTCCAGACTCATTTTTACGGAATAAACTTGGAGGTGTTGTTGGGTGATCTTTTTTTCCTCTTAATTAAGAAGGTCAGTTGCGTTTATTTATAAGATGCTGTGGAGCTTTTGATATATTTAAGTGTGAAATTGTTGTTTGATTTTGAGCCTAATGTCGATTCCGTGTGTTTGATTTTGAGCCTAATGCCTTTATTCGGAATTTGTGTTTGATTTTGAGCTGGAAGATTTTGAGCCTAATGCCTTTATTCGTAGGTATTTGTGTTTGATTTTGAGCCTAATGCCTTTATTCGTAGGTATTTGTGTTTGATTTTGAGCCTAATGCCTTTATTCGTAGGTATTTGTGTTTGATTTTGAGCCTAATGCCTTTATTCGTAGGTATTTGTGTTTGATTTTGAGCCTGACCTTTATTAGTAGGTTTGTTGTTTGATTTTGAGCCTAATGCCTTTATTCGTCCTAATGCCTTTATTCGTAGGTATTTGTGTTTGATTTTGAGCCTAATGCCTTTATTCTATTTGTGTTTGATTTTGCCTAATTTTTATTCGGATTATTTGTGTTTGATTTTGAGCCTGATTGCCTTGCCTTTATTCGTAGGTATTTGTGTTTGATTTTGAGCCTAATGCCTTTATCTTTATTTGTGTTTGATTTTGAGCCTAATGCCTTTATTCGTAGGTATTTGTGTTTGATTTTGAGCCTGATGCCTTTATTAGTAGGTATTGTTGTTTGATTTTGAGCCTAATGCCTTTATTCGTAGGTATTTGTGTTTGATTTTGAGCCTAATGATTCTGGTATTTGTGTTTGATTTTGAGCCTGATGCCTTTATTAGTAGGTATTGTTGTTTGATTTTGAGCCTAATGCCTTTATTCGTAGGTATTGTTGTTTGATTTTGAGCCTAATGCCTTTATTCGTAGGTATTGTTGTTTGATTTTGAGCCTAATGCCTTTATTCGTAGGTATTTGTGTTTGATTTTGAGCCTGATGCCTTTATTAGTAGGTATTGTTGTTTGATTTTGAGCCTAATGCCTTTATTCGTAGGTAAAGTTGTTTGATTTTGAGCCTAGTTTATTCTATTGTTGTTTGATTTTGAGCCTAAACATTTTATATTTTGTTTGAATTTGATTTTTAAATATTGTTGTTTGATTTTGAGCCTATGATTATATTTTTGTTGATTTTTGAGCCTAATGCCTTTATTGTTATTGTTGTTTGAAGCAATGCCTTTATTAACAAACATTTTATATTTTGAATTATTTAAATATATAGTCCATTATTAGTACAAAAATCAATTTTCTTTTATAAAACTCAAATTTATCCAAACCAACTTTCTTGTATAAAACTCGTATTTATCAAAACAACTTTATGTAACACTCAAATTTATGAAAACAACTTTCTTATATCAGACTCAAATTTATCCAAACCAACTTTTTTATATGAAACTCATAATTATCCAGAACAGGTTTCTTATGTGAGACTCAAATTTATCAAAACAACTTCTTGTATCAGACGTAAATTTATCCAAAATAACTTGCTTATATAAAAGTCAAATGTATAAAAAAAATTTCTTATATAAAACTCAAATTTATCTTAAGCCAACAAATACACAACCCCATTGTTGTACCTTGTAGTTTAAAGTGGAGGTTGTGATGATGAAGTCTTGTCATCGAAGTCCATCGGAAAATCTTTTTTTAATCAGGCTTCCAGTTTCCTCACCTGAATGACTTAGCCAATTGCTTCTTTTATGTCAGTTGTTGGCATTGAACTTTCAGAGGTGGCCGCAGGGTATTGGCTTTAGGGTAGGCTTCGGCATGGGACTTTTTTTTTTTCTTAAGACGAAAACAAACACGCCTATTTTCTTGCTCTTACATGATCAGGTAGCTGCTACTGATCGAGCCCAGTAGAAGAGGTATTTTTGTATAATATTGATAGAAACAGAGGTAGGCTAGCTGTTACTGATCGAGCCCAGTATAAATTTGTTTATAATTTGATAGAAACAGAGGTATCTGTTACTTACCAAGCCCAGCATAAGAGGTATATAACTATATTTTGATAGAAACACAGGTAGCTGTTACTGATCAAGACCAGTGTAAGAGGTATTTAAGTATAATTTGATGGAAACAGGTTTTATCTGACATTTGTACGTTAGGCAAATGAAATTTTTGTGTAGGTCAGAATGTGCTATTTTACATGAACTTTGTATATTTATAAAACCAGGATCTTCCGTAGATAGTGACCCCCAAGGGTTTTCGGGGGTCGTTATCTAGGACTGATATTTCTTGGGGGTCATTATCTTTATGATATTCACAGTCTTTTGTTTATGGTTTCATGGTCATCCCCAACGGGTTTGTATTAAACACGCCGCAAAGGTGGATACATACTGGGTTACAACCCCTGGGGGTCACTATCTAGGAAAGTTCCTAAAACCAGATATTTCGTGTAATATTTTTTCATTAATTTTGTGTTCTTAATGTCGTTTGAGGCTAAGGGTATTTTTTACTCCACTTTGAACTAGTAAATGAATCAGTTTCGTGCAGCCCAACGTGATAGGTTAGCGAGCAGGTGATATGAGTTTTATTGGCTAAAGGATTTTTTTTTTTTATTAACTTTTCAGTCCAATGTAGTCTTTAACATTTTGTCTACTTCCTCGTTGATTGTTTTACCTTGCACCTCACTCGTGCTGTTTTATTTTAGGTCTAGGTTTTCTTTTTATTTTTTTACTTCCCTGTGCTGTTATAAGCCTGCCTTCTGGGATTTGTTATTGTTGTATAAGTTGTATTTCGCGTTTTTTGTCTCCTAGATGTGTATATGTATGTATATGTATATGTATGTATGTATATATATATATATATATATATATATATATATATATATATATATATATATATATATATATATATATATATATATATATATATATATACATACACATACACATATACATACATACATACATACATAGAACAAGAAGATATTTGAACAAAAGAAAATTCTCACCAACTATTGAAATTATTTTGTTCGAAGATGTGTGAAGTGCATAAAATATGACATCTGAGTAAGTAAATTATATTATATATATATATATATATATATATATATATATATATATATATATATATATATATATATATAATACACTCACGTCATATTGTATGCACTGCATACATGTCAGTCAGTTTTAATTTTCCAAGCGCATGATTTGCTTAGATGAAGGAGCTTTATTTCTCCTAAGGATTTCGGCACAAAGATTTAACTCAATAAGTACGATAGTTGGTGAGAACTTTCTTTCGTTCATAGGCTATATCGTCTTGTTCTAATTTCTCCAAAGTTTCTGATATTATTATTATTATTATTATTATTATTATTATTATTATTATTATTATTATTATTATTATTATTATTCCCTCCTCCTCCTCCTCCTCCTCCTCCTCCTCCTCCTCCTCCTCCTCCTCCTCCTCCTCCTCCTCCTCCTCCTCCTCCTCCTCCTCCTCCTCCTCTCTGTCTTCTTTCACTACGCGAAAGGAACAAACACTTATTTTGCGAGCCAATTTGCGAGCGGATACGGCCCCACTAACCCAGTGACCTGACCCCTGTTCTTGACCCTGACCTCGCTGGGAAAGGCCCCGAGGCAATGCACACGCGAGCCCTCCCTTGCTCTTGCAGCTGCTGTTATTGGCTTCCGTTTCTGCTTAATCCTTTCTTCCTCTTCCTTCGTCCTTTTTTTGGGGGGGAGGCGGGCGGCGGGTATTGGTCGGGGTGGGGTGTAGGGGGATGAGGGCAAAAGACCAGCTTCGTCAACATTTATTTTATCTTTAGTGTGGCACGTTTTTGTTGAACCTTTAATCTTTAAAGTAATATTTTAAGGAATATATACATATATACAATGTATATATATGTGTGTGTGTGTGTAACTGAATGTGTGTGTGTGTGTGTGTGTGTGTGTGTGTGTGTGTAACTGAATCACGAAAATATATTTCTTCAGTCTGCTAAGTAAAGAACAAGAAGTCGAAAGGCCTTGCAGTACTCCTTTGTTTCCCTTTCCTTCGTGGATTTTGTCTTTATGTATGAATATACAAACAGACATACATACATACTTTATATATACATGTATACACACTCACTTTGATGTACACATACATACATGCATGCATACGTGAACACACACGATACAATGTGTGTTATTATGCAGTATTGCGGGTGTTTTCGTGTTATTTCCTTTTTTTTTATTGATAGTCTGCCATGTCGTTAAGAGCAGGGATTGTTCTTTCCCTTGCACTGACTTTCCACACCCTCTCTTTCTGCACTTGCTCCCACAATCAGCATTCATTGTGAGCTCGACTTCCTGTTCTTGCTCCTTGGAGTTTCCCTGGCTTCCTCTCTTGGCTTTTTCTTGGAGGAAAACGGGTTTTGCATTTGTGTGTGTGTGTGTGTGTGTGTGTGTGTGTGTATCTGTCTCCTTTGCCGTCGTGGGGAGACGTTTAGTTGCTGTCGTAATTCCCTTCTTATAGTTATTATTATTATTATTATTATTATTATTATTATTATTATTGGAGAAACAAATCCACGGTTATGTATAGGTACAAATAATAATAATATAATTATTATTATCAGTGGAGAAACAAATCCTTAGTTATGTATATGTGGGTACAATTATGTTTAAAAATAAATCTCGAGAGAGAGCTTCCGGAATCTGTTTAGATTTACTTTTAAATAGAATTGTACCCACTGCTAACTGTGAATTCGTTTCTCTGTTTCAAGATTCATGCTTTATTATTATTATTATTATTATTATTATTATTATTATTATTATTATTATTATTATTATTATTATATATATATATTATATATATATATATATATATATATATATATATATATATATATATACTGTATATAATGTGTGTATTATATATATACACTATATATATACAGTATATGTTATATACAAAATTGAGTTGTTTTGAAGCTACCCCATTCAATTTATTTATAATTTACTCTCATGTTTAACTTCGGAAATTTTCGATGCAGTTTAGGTAAGGGATGATTGAATAGTTGAAGGAAATATCATCAGTTCGGATAGTAGATATTTTCTCTCGTCAAATACGTAAAGCATTTCGTAAAGAGATGCTATATAGTTGAATTTTTCACAATATATCACCACAGATAGCAATGTGCTAAAGAGAAATGTAGAAGAAATAAAAAAAAATAATTGCCACCGATACGTTTTATCATTTTAATGTGATTTTGATTCAATACAAATATTTATCATTTTAATGTGAATTTGATTCAATACAAATCTTTATCATTTCAATGTGAATTTGATTCAATACAAATCTTTATCATTTCAATGTGGTTTTGATTCAATACAAATCAAGCATCAATTCTGACATTAAAGTGATAGATCAGCTGCTTGATTTGTGATTAATCAAAATCACACTGAAATGATAAAACGTACCTTTTTATCACTTTAATGTGCTTTTGATTAAATACATTAAAATAATAATGTGATTTTGATTCAGTACAAACCGAGCAGCAATTCTGACATGTTTTCATTCACGGAACATTGTATTGTTTAACAATTCTGGTCACGGGTGTCGATGGGCGTCGATGCACGTCGACGTAGCCTTGATAATTGTCAAGGGTTCGTGTTCCTGCAGACTTTCAGGTACAGGCCAACGCATTCCTTTGTATTTGGTGAGATTTTGCAACGAGCCTTCAAAAAGTACCCTAATGGACCATAATACATTGGACGAGTGATCGCGAACGCGCCGATCGCATTGAATCGACATCAGTTTTCTTTACCCTCCGGGATTATTATCGGTCATGATCGACGCTGTACTCGATCGTTTTTCACGGTCTTGTTTTCTGATGTTTGGCAGTTGGTGGGTCTTGGATGATTGACAGAATGGAGAGTCGGTGATTGACAGATTGAACGATTAGTCCCATGGTTGGTTCGACTTTGTGGTGGCTGGAGGTGGTGGAGTGGCAATCTCTCTCTCTCTCTCTCTCTCTCTCTCTCTCTCTCTCTCTCTCTCTCTCTCTCTCTCTCTCTCTCTCTCGTACTTTTAATAATGTTTTGTAGTGTGGACTTTTCACGTATGTAGTCGTGTCTTTGGAAAATATATGTACACATTTTTTGAAAAGAATATTTTGCAGTGTCGACTTTTCAAGTTTTCATTCTTGTCTTTGGAAAATATTTACATGCATAATCTCTCTCTCTCTCTCTCTCTCTCTCTCTCTCTCTCTCTCTCTCTCTCTCTCTCTCTCTCTCTCTCTCTCTCTCTCTCGTGTACATTTTTTTTAAATATTTTGCAGTGTCGACTTTTCAAGTTTTCATTCTTGTCTTTGGAAAATATTTGTATTCTCTCTCTCTCTCTCTCTCTCTCTCTCTCTCTCTCTCTCTCTCTCTCTCTCTCTCTCTCTTTTACTTTTTTTTAATCTCTTGTAGCGTCGACTTTTCAAGTTTTAAGTCGTGCCTTTGGAAAATATTTGTATGTATAATTTCCATTTCCATCTTCAAAATATCAAATATCACTGATAAGAAACGCTTATAACGGGCTTTCAAGGATCTTTCATAATCCAATACTGGGACTGAAGGTGATGATGGCTTTTATTTTTATTTTTTATAAATTTTGGAATTATCTTTTATTGTTTCAAGGTCCTACAGATTGACGAGGTTTTTAAGAAATGTATTCAGCCTTGAAGACATTTAGAATTTTCGTAATTAACGTACATGTTGAGTATTCCATTAGATCAGTGGTTCTCAACCAGGGTGGGAATTCCCCCCTATGGGGAAATTTCAGAGTTTCGGGCATTGTGGGCACGCTGGGCTTTCTCTCTGCTACCTCGTGGGTTTTGTGTTCGTATTTTGTTGCATATTATTTGGAATGCATCTTTTGAGGCGGCAATTTGGTAAAAGGGGGCCGGTGTGGCGAATCCATTCTGACATATGGTTAAAGGGTGCATGGGCCGAAAAGGTTGAGAACCACTGCATTAGATGTTGATATTTTTTGCTACACGTTGTAATTAATTATGAGACCAACTTTACACACAACAAGGCCTAGTAGAATTTTGAGTAATTGTCCATGAGAGAGAGAGAGAGAGAGAGAGAGAGAGAGAGAGAGAGAGAGAGAGAGAGAGAGAGAGAGAGAGAGAGAGAGAGAGAGATCTTTGCTCATCACCCTTTCTAGGCCAGATGACCGTTTTCTTGTGTGACCAAACGATGTGGGCAGACAAGGGGTATTTTTTCTTTTCGGGGGTAAACCCTTCTGTGTATGAGGTTGTGGGCAGGACTCAAAGCGGTACTAGCTTCGAGAGGTTGGGAAGAAATGTCAGTAAAAATTTTGCTGAGTTCACAAATGAATTTTCGGATCTAATTTTAAAATTATTTTTCTTTCTATATTTAATTTCAGAATTGTTTTTTATTCTATATTTTTGTTGCTTTTTCCCTTATTCCTGACAAAGGCTTCACTGACCTTGGTAAGCGTGACGGCAGGTAAATGACGATCAGTCAATTATTAATGACAGGTGGCGTCATAAATAGTTACTTATTCGATATTTTGGGAACCTTCAGTTTAATAAAGAGTTGCCCTTGAAGCCTTATAATCAATTTTATTTATTACGTTATAAGAACAAACAAGTGTTTTGTGATTTGCTAGTATTTTCCTAACTTTTGTCACAAAGAAGTATTTTAATGAAAAATGCACTGTTTTTCTCCCACTCTGTGAAGGATAACTATTAAGATTGATTGCTGGAGGTTAGCTGCTGTCACTCTGGTGGAGAGAGAGAGAGAGAGAGAGAGAGAGAGAGAGAGAGAGAGAGAGAGAGAGAAAGTCAAAAACCTTTATTCCATTATAAAATGGTTATTCTGCTACATAATATAAATTATTTACATAAAATTCACAATAATTGGATTGTAAAAGTCTAGGATATATGA
The DNA here is from genome assembly GCF_040412425.1 of Macrobrachium rosenbergii. NCBI lineage: Eukaryota > Metazoa > Arthropoda > Malacostraca > Decapoda > Palaemonidae > Macrobrachium > Macrobrachium rosenbergii. The sequence goes on along the minus strand of NC_089777.1, from coordinate 12,661,371 downwards.
GAGAGAGAGAGAGAGTAAGTATCTGAAGCAAATTCCAGAGAGTGAGAATATACTCTATCCTCGAACTTTATGAAGAAACAAAAAAAAAATAAAATAAAAAAAACAGAGAGAGAGAGAGAGAGAGAGAGAGAGAGAGAGAGAGAGAGAGAGAGAGCCTCTTTGCATTTCTCCATTTTTCTCTCAACTTGTTAGACAATATAGTTATGGTTTGTCATCTTTGCATATTCTTGGAGGACCCTAGCTGTAGTGTTTTGGTTAATGCGCTTCAACTTCCAGGTTTATTCTGTAAAATGATTTACAGTGAATTAATAGACGCCATGTACATTTATGCACGTGAGTAGTAGCCCGAACCAAATTAACTGAAAAATATCACCAAAACAGGATATCCCGCTGGGGCCTGGGTATGGGTTCTTGGCCAGAAATGTCAGTGGCCCTCATGCGGTGCACTGTCGGCATTATTAAAGGTTTTTTGCAGCGTCCCATCGCCCCCTAGCTGCAACCCTTTTCATTTCTTTTACTGTACCACTGTTCATAATATCTTTCTTCCATCTGATTTTCCACCTCCTTCTAACAGCTGATTCATAGTGCAACTGCGAGGTTTTCCTCCTGTTACACCTTTGAAACCTTTTTACTATCCATTTCCGTTTCAACGCTGAATGACCTCATAGGACCCGGTGCTTGGCCTCTGGCCTAAATTCTACATTCTGTTCTATTCTAAAACAGGATAAAAATAAACTGCAGGAGGCGTCGGCGTACTGAAAGACACAATTCCTCAAGAAATGACTTCAAGTGAGGATGATTTGAATTGCTTATTTCCGTATTTAGATGATAATTTAATCGACTCGCTCATTTCCATACTTTGGGAAACTCGAGAGACGTGACAGGGATCTGCTTGTCACTTGAAGACGTGTCGATGGTCGTCGATTGATCAGCGAATCAGTCGTCGCCGGATTGAACCTGATTCGCGTCTGAATTTATTCGCTGAATCAGACTGTTCTTCGAAAGCCGTCGACGGCTGCCTGATTAAGATTCCAAGGAGGCCGACTTGAAGGAAGGAAAGTTTTTTTTTTTTTTTTTTTTACTTCTTAAATTTCTCGGAATCGCCTTGTCAATTATTTGTCATCTCTTCTCGACTGTGAAGGGATTAAGTCCTCGTGTGCATATTTGTGTGCGAGTTTTTTTTTTTTTTTTTTTTCTACGAACCTGCGACCTTCAAGTTCATGCATTCTGGTTCTGAGATTTTGATTACCTTTGTTGTTTCTCTCTCTCTCTCTCTCTCTCTCTCTGATAAGATATAGAAATACTTTTTCGTATAAAATACATACCATTCAGTTACAAAACTCTCTCTCTCTCTCTCTCTCTCTCTCTCTCTCTAAGATATAGCAATATTTTTCGTATAAAATACTATTCATTACAAAACTCTATTCTCTCTTACAAAACTCTCTCTCTCTCTCTCTCTCTCTCTCTCTCTCTCTCTCTCTCTCTCTCTCTCTCAGATCAGATAAGATGTAGCAATACTTTTTCGTATAAAATACCATTCAGTTACAAAACTCTCTCTCTCTCTCTCTCTCTCTCTCTCTCTCTCTCTCTCTCTCTCTCTCTCTCTCTCTCTCTCTCTCTCTCCTGCGTTTCCTAAGGAGCAATTTTCATATTTGCGGTTTTCAATGAATGAAGTCTTGCGCATGCGCCATGACTTTGTTTTGGTTGACCTATAATCTTTTGGCGGCCGTTTCACTCGAGTTCGGTGGAAGTTCTCAGATGATAAATGACAATAGAATTAGTGCCTGTAGTTAGAAGGAAAACGCATGACTCTTGATGAACAGAATGGTGAATTGCCAGTTCTATTTCTGCGTTCGCTAATGTGCGCAGTGTTGCTCAAGGGTGTGTAGCCTGTATACATGCGGAACGTGTGTGTGTGCGTGTATGTATGTATGTATGTATGTATGTATGTATGTATGTATGTATGTATGTTATATGAATGTATGTATGTATGTATGTTATATGAATGTATGTATGTATATATGTATATATATATATATATATATATATATATATATATATATATATAATCCTACATAAATACGGAAGATTTATACATTGCATTTATAACATTTTATCAACGATTATAAGTGCTTTAATGATGATAAGTAATTGATTACAGGAGAGAGAGAGAGAGAGAGAGAGAGAGAGAGAGAGAGAGAGAGAGAGAGAGAGAGAGAGAGAGAGAGAGAGAGAGAGAGAGAGAGTTTTGTTGACTTGCCATGATACCACCCTATGTTCCGTACATCTTGTAGAATCGTCTTTATTATTACTTGCTAACAAATCTAGGAAAACATTCCTCAACTCCTGTCTTTTAAGCATAATAACTATTATTTTCTTTTTAATCTACATAAGCTTGCCCACGCAAGACAGCTTTTTTTTTTTTAGTTTTCTGAAAGGAAAACTATTGTGCCGGCTTTCTCATTCCGTCCGCACTTTTTTCTGTCCGCCCTCAGATCTTTAAAAGCACTAAGGCTAGAGGGCTGCAAATTGGTATGTTGATCATCCACCCTCCAATCATCAAACATACCAAATTGCAGCCTTCTAGCCTCAGTAGTTTTTTTTTTTTATTTAAGGTTAAAGTTAGCCATAGTCGTGTTTCTGGCAACGATACAGGATAGGCCACCAGCGGGCCGTGGTTAAAGTTTCATGGGTCGCGGCTCATACAGCATTTACCGAGACCACAGAAAGATAGATCTATTTCCGGTGGCCTTGATTATAGGATGTACAGAAAACTCGATTGCGCCGAAGAAACTATGGCGAATTTATTACTTGTTCTTTTATTTCTTGCTAAAGTATTCGGGTTGACAGGGGAGGGAGATTACCTTGGGTTTTCTCGCGACGGTTTTGAACTCAAACGTCTTTTGAATATTCACCTTTTATTCAGTGATGTTTATAAAGAGGTAGGCTAACTGGTTTGACCTGACACCATTAGAGTTTTTACTTTTATCCCATGAATTTTTTTTACTGATAACGCCTTTTGAGTTTCCTCCGTTTACTTAGTCAACAGGCTTTACTATAACATTTTGAGGTTTCAGCTAAATCAAGTCAATTTACTTAATCGTAGAAGTCAGTTTTCTTAAAGATATCTGGCGTAAAATGAACCGAATTGATTAACCAACTTTTTAGAATATTTTCCTTTTATAGAGAGCACATATCCATGGGGCGAGCTGACTCAACATGTTTCTTTTTAAATCTACTCATATTCAGTACAAGTTTTAAAAGGTGACAGGCGTGACTACCTTTTCAGTTTTCTTAAGCAGAATGAACTATCCCAGATCAAACCGCAACCGGTCTCCTTTTGAGTTCGCTGATTTGATGAAGACTTTTTGAGGTTAATTCACTCGACCGGTCTGCTCTTTGAGTAGACTTCTCCTTAGCAACCGTCACTCGAGAGAGAGAGAGAGAGAGAGAGAGAGAGAGAGAGAGAGAGAGAGAGAGAGAGAGAAGGACCGGTGTGCCGGAATCTGTTGTAAGAGAAGGGTAGGAGGCAGCAGACAGTGAGGACTGGGTTGTTGGACCGGTAGGCTAGTTGGGGGTGGGGGGTGGGGACGGAAGAGGAGGGGAGTTTTTAAAGTTCAGGCCACCTGGTGTCTGTTTGTGTATATGCTCCCCCCCTCCACTCTATAGGGGGTGATGAAAAGAACGTTGGGATCACGGAGGTGCGGAGTCGAACGAAATAAAATGATAAATATTCGCTTGAAACCGATATGGTATTATTCGTGTAAGTAGACAAAAATGGACGTACTTATGTTACGTAAAGGTACTAACCATCCCCCCGTTCCAGGCTGAAGGGAGGTGGGAATGAGAACATATCCCAAGGAAAGTATGACTGACTTCATCAGGACGTTTTGGGATGGGAAAATGACCAGATCCCGGCGGTTTAGAGTGAGAAAGGAACCAGAGAAGCGCGTACGATGCGTGAAAAGCGTTAGATAGCCCAGGGATGTGTTCATCGTGGGCAGCCCTCATTAATACTTTACAGAGTAAAGGTAAATATTTTCCAGGCCCAGTCACATTCAGGATATTGTGTACTGTATGTCTGCTGATTTCACGGAGAAATGTCTTATGTTTTCGCTTATGTCATTCTCATGGAGATCGCCTCACATGGTGCACTGTTAGCATTTGCATAGTGTTTGCAGCGTCCTTAGGCTGCACCTACTTTTTTTTTTAGCATTTTACTTTACTCTCATTCCCTCTCCCTTAACTTTTGCTGTTCAACTTCTCTGATTATTACTTAGTGCAGTTGGGGGATTTTATCCCAGTTCCACCTTTAGATCCTTTTAATTCATCTTCTTGAATTTCTGGATATCTTTATCTTGCTGTCCAGCCACTCCAACTCCTTTTCACTGTCATAAAATCTAATAAAACCAGCATGGAGACGACATCTTTAGTTTGCTGTAAAAAGAAAACTTTCGTATTGAGATGGCTCTTTGTCTGTCCGTCCGCACTTTTTCTGTCCGCCCTCAGATCTTAAAAACTACTGAGGCTAGAGGGCTACAAATTGCTATGTTGATCATCCACCCTCCATTTATCAAACATACCAAATTTCAGCCTTTTAACCTCAGTAGTTTTATTTTATTTAAGTTTTAAAATTAGCCATGATCTTGCGTCTGGCACCGCTATAGGTGCCAACAACACATGCCATCATCAGGCCGTGGGTGAAAGTTTCATGGGCCGCGGCTGATTTTTCATACAGCATTATACGCTGTACAAAAAAGTTAAGTATATCTTGAAAAACAGGCCACTGAGCTGATTAACAGCTCTGCGCCGAAGGATTAGATTTATTTTACGTGGCTAAGAACCAATTGGTTACCTAGTAACGGGACCTACAGCTATTGTGGAATCCGAACCACATTATGACGAGAAATGAATTTCTATCACCAGAAACCAATTCCTCTAATTCTTCACTGGATTGCGCCGAAGAAACTTCGGCGTATTTTTTGCTTATAAGTTTCCCTTTCACCGTTGAAAAAAAAAAAAAACGAAATCCATTGAAAAAAGTCGAAAAGCAAAAGAAAGCGGAATATGACATGAAAGAAAGAAAAACAAAAGGGTTGAGAAAATTTCCTCTGCTCATTTATTTTAAACAAGACTCGGGAGGGAGAGCGGTTTGGCCAATTGTTAGGTAAACGTTTTCCTTTTCATTTTCAATGTTTTTTCAAATATGAATTTGCACAGCTGAAAAAGAAAGCCGAAGGAAAACCCCTCGATTGGCAGGTTGAAGCGAAGACGCTTCTTTCGGTGCCGTGAAAGTCTGAAATGGAAACGCATCTTGGAACGACGTTAGACGAGGAAGTCGTGGTGTATTGTGGACTGGGAAATATGTTGTGGACGAAGAATGGGAAGAGGTGGAAAGTAATGGGAGGGAAGGAGTAGTCTGCGTGTTTTAGGAAATGGAGAGAAAATTGAGAGACGAGGGTAGAGAATTGAGATAACGCAGGACTCACGACTTTTCCTTTATTATTATTATTATTATTATTATTATTATTATTATTATTTGAAGTGAAAATTGAAGGACAAAGGTATGAATGAAATGTATATATTGCAATACGATTTTTTCATGATGATGATGATGATGATTATCAATATTATTAGCATGAAGAGAAAAAAGGATTATAAGGAAGATTGAGAAGACTCAGTATAAAATTAGCCCAGATTATGCAGCCATCCTATGTAATATGAATAGTAATTATTATTATTATTATTTTTTGAGGAATGCAGAAGACGAAGATATTTAACTTGGATAGTGCTTACTAATGGTTTGGCTTTGACACGGTCATATCTCTCTCTCTCTCTCTCTCTCTCTCTCTCTCTCTCTCTCTCTCTCTCTCTCTCTCTCTCTCTCAGGTAAACATTCATGCTGAAGTAAAACTAATGGACGATTATAATTAAGTAATAAATGAAGAAACATCACTTCCCCTTCCAACTTGAACGCAACCTGACGCTAATCGTGAGAAATCGGCAACATCAAAGAAGAAGAACAACAACAACATCAAACAACAACAACAATGCTATTTATTAAAGCTGGACGACAAATGCGACGCCATGCCTGACGGGCCATTAATTTTAGCAGCGGGTTGACACCAGAACAAATGAGCCATTTTTATATCATAGACTGGGGGTTTAGGCGAGGCCATGCGAAAGTAACTATGTAATTGTTGGAAAGTGCTTTGATAAATTATTTAATTGTTGGAGGATGCATTGATAGATTATTTAATTGTTGGAGGATGCTTTGATAGATTGTTTAATTGTTGGAGGATGGATCGATAGATTATTTAATTGTTGGAGGATGCTTTGATAGATTATTCAATTGCTGGAGGCTGCTTTGATAGATTATTTAATTGTTGGAGGATGCATTGATAGATTATTTAATTGTTGGAGGATGGATCGATAGATTATTTAATTGTTGGAGGATGCTTTGATAGATTATTTAATTGTTGGAGGATGCTTTGATGGATTATTCAATTGTTGGAGGATGGATTGATAGATTATTTAATTGTTGGAGGATGCTTTGATAGATTATTTAATTGTTGGAGGATGCTTTGATGGATTATTCAATTGTTGGAGGATGCATTAATAGATTATTCATTTGGAGGATGCTTTGATAGATTATTTATTTGTTGGAGGATGGTTCGATAGATTATTTAATTGTTGGAAGATGCTTTGATAGATTATTTAATTGTTGGTGGGTGCTTTGATAGATTATTTTTTGGAGGATGGTTCGATAGATTATTTAATTGTTGGAAGGTGCTTTGATAGATTATTTAATTGTTGGTGGATGCTTTGATAGATTATTTTTTGGAGGATGCTTTGATAGATTATTAAATTGTTGGAGAATGCTTCGATAGATTATTTAATTGTTGGAGGATGCTTTGATAGATTATTTAATTGTCAGGAGTTTGTACTAATTTTTCTTAAATTTAAATATATACTGTTTCGCTTTTTGTGACAGCCTGAATTCTGTTAATATTTCTCTGCACATATTGGGGTTATTGGGCAGTTTTGCTGCTTTGTTCTAAATGTGTAGAAATTCTGAATAAAAGTGATAGTAATATACTGTAAAACGCGATATGTATCTATTGTTTTTCCAGTGTGTAACAGCGGTGGATTAAGAAGTGAATTTTTCAGACTCGCCGCAGTCCAGCCCTGGACCATTACAGTTATATATATATATATATATATATATATATATATATATATATATATATATATATATATATATATATATATATTTATGTGTATATATATAAACTAAACAGTATGTTACAGCAAGAGGTTACATTATTGCCCCTGAAATCTAATACTGTATCTGTCTTGTGAGTAACCGCGTCCGAATGCAGGCGCATGTCCGTGTACTTATAGCCTATGCGGTTGATTTAAATACTGCTTCAGGACAGCTAAAACCAGAGGGGAGGAGAGACTCCCAAGTTGAAACCGTCCCGTTTCGGCTGGTCCTCTTGGGGTTTTGGGGTAGGGGTAGGGGTAGGCGGGGTGTGATGGTCCGCCCGTGACGGGTAGAAAAGAGACGGTGATGTCATACATTGGTTGCTTGGGAAAGGCTGTAAGACTTGATAGCCTTCTCTCTCTCTCTCTCTCTCTCTCTCTCTCTCTCTCTCTCTCTCTCTCTCTGAAGCCTTTTCAAGTTGATGATTGAGTCAAGCTAAACATTGATTGCCTTATGATAGGTGGAACTCGATAGCGACTCTCTCTCTCTCTCTCTCTCTCTCTCTCTCTCTCTCTCTCTCTCTCTCTCGTGAAGCCTTTTTAAGTTGATTATAGAGTCAAACTAAACATTGATTGCTTTATGATAGGTGGAACCCGATAGCGATTCTCTCTCTCTCTCTCTCTCTCTCTCTCTCTCTCTCTCTCTCTCTCTCTCGTGTTACATTCTAGGGTTTCGTTAATGCTTAACTGATTAAGTGAGAGATTTATATTGTTTTCATCCCTTTGCATGTTTTTAATGCATGAGTGATTTTCCGAAGGTATATATTTACGTTAGACATATTCATGAGAATCGTAGCAAAAGAAACATCGATACAGTCAGTATTCCGAGTGTATCACACACACACATGTATATATATAATATATATATATATATATTATATATATATATATATATATATATATATATATATATATATATATATATATATATAATATATATATATATATATATATATATATATATATATATATATAATATATATATATATAATATATATATATATATAATATATATATATATATATATATATATATATATATATATATATATATATATATATAAATAATGGGAATTTTTGTCTCTCAGGCATGAGTGACTTTGACAATCTTTGTGTAATCGATCAAATATATAGATATTTAATTTAATATTTAAAAGACACCAAAACTTGAAAATCGAATATAATAATAATAATAATAATAATAATAATAATAATAATAATAATAATAATAACACAGTAATGTTGATTTCCGAAGGTTGGTCTGTGATGTGATTAAAGCCTCACTTGTTTAATAATAATAATAATAAAGATTTCTTAAGGGCGTTCTCTGATGTGAACAACGCCTCGCCTGTTGTAATAATAATAATAATTGTAATAATAATAATAATAATAATAATAATAATAGTAATGATTAATAATAATAATAATTAATAATAATAATATTAGATAATGATTTCCTCGCATGGTCTGTGATGTGATAACGCCTCGCATAATGAATAATAATAATAATAATAATAATAATAATAATAATAATAATAAAAAAGAAGATTTTCTTAGGGCGTCCTCTGATAAAAACAACGCCTCTCATGTTGTGCCGTATGCCAGCGTACTAATGTGATTGGAGATCACCTGGCTGGTAACGGTGTCTGTAGCCTCCGGACAATAAACAACCTTTGGAGGAGTTTTTTCTTTCTTTCTTTCTTTCTTTCTTTCGGTGGGCGGTTGATGAACCTACTCGTTATTCATAGGACGGTATTTTTTCTTCTCGACTAAATTTACACAAGTTTTCTTGGAGAGTTTCTTGATTGTTTTAGTTTGCCTTCATGGGAAATTTCCTGTGTTGTTTTCAAGGGTCTTTTTATGTAAGTTTTTTGTTGTTGTGTTCTGAGATCGTCGGCTTCGGCATGTTGTTGTTCACATTATAATTTTTTTTTTTTTTAAAGGTCGTGGACTTCGGTACTCTCTCTGTTTTGCTTTCAAAGTTCATTTGTTTATGTGTGAATGTGCTATCAAATATACGAATGCAGAGTCAGTTATATGAATACAAAGTGTCAAGTATATGAATACAAAATGTCAATTATATGAATACAAAGTGTCAAGTATATGAATACAAAATGTCAATTATATGAATACAAAGTGTCAAGTATATGAATACAAAATGTCAATTATATGAATACAAAGTGTCAATTATATGAATACAAAGTGTCAAGTATATGAATACAAAGTGTCAAGTATATGCTATATGAATGCAAAGTGTCAAGTATCCTATATGAATACAAAGTGGCAAGTATCCTAAAATACAAAATGTCAAGTATATGAGTACAAGATGTCAGGTATAGGCTATGAATACAAGGTGTCAGGTATATGAATGCAAAGTGTCAAGTATACGAATACAAGATGCCAAGTAGCCTATATGAATACAAGATGTCAGGTATATGAATACAAAGTGTCAGGTATATGACTACAAAGTGTCAAGTATATGAAGACAATTTGTCAGGTATATGAATACAAAGTGTCAAGTATATGAATACAAGATGTCAAGTAACCTATATGAATACAAGATGTCAAGTATATGAATATACGATGTCAAGTGTATGAATACACGATGTCAGGTGTATGAATACAAAATATCAAGTATATGAATTCAAAATGAATGTACTCGTGAATGTTCAGTGCCACGTTGGTGCTTGTCATGAATACACGGTCGTTCATTTTAATTTTAACTCACGACTCTTCGTCCAAGAAATAACTCTCTTCATAAATCATCAAGACTTATATATACACGATCGAATCATCTAATCACAGATGCTTGAGTCATTTACAAAGAATGTTAGTGACAAATAATCGTTGACGCGGAGTTGATACTACGACGTGATGGTAATTATATTCCTTGGTTATTTAGAACGAGAGATTGAGGTTTGTCCCGTTACGTTCATTAACTCTTATTTTTTTTTAATACAGACTAATTACAGATTTTATTTCCTGATTCTCTGAAGGTAACGAACCACTATTGAATTACCCGCGGTTTTAAATAATTAACTCTGTGATTGCCGTCGTTAAAATCACGTCGTGGTTTATGAATTGACATTTTTTTTTTAATCTTAATGCTGGTATATGACATTAATTGTACTCTGTAGTCGCAATCAAGTGAAAAAATTTGCCACGCCTGTGAATTGTGTGTTATTATTCTTTGAAGGGTGGAGATGAACCGCTGACCTTCAAGTAGTTGTAATTATTGTTAAAGTTATGACATTTAGAGATTATTATTACCTCCGCCAAGGTGATGCTGAATTTGGGACTGGATTTGCTTGTTTTTCCGTTGGCTGGATTAAGAGAAAAATTATGCTGATTTTTCTATTTATTCTTTTTTACGAAAATGATACCAAAGGTGTGTTATTTGACGATTTATTTACTTTTATTTAGAGTTTATTTTTTCTTTTATTCTTTTTTTACGAAAATTATACCAAAGGTGTGTTATTTGACGATTTATTTACTTTTATTTAGAGTTTATTTCTTTTATTCTTTTTTTTACGAAAATGATACCAAAGGTATGACTTGTTGCTGGCAACAAATTGTTATGTTTGAAGACTCGCTTCTAAATTTTGGTCTGCATCGATGACTCGTCTACATATTTCCCCTGCAGGAATTATTTTGTGAAGCACACAGGTTCGTAAAGATTTCATTAAATCGGTTAAAAACATTATTTTTCATTAATGTCGTGTACTGGAAATCTAACGGTATAATACAAAGGTTTAGTGCCGTCTGTTCACCTCATACGGTGTACCGTAGGCATTACTTAAGGTTCTTTGCAGCGTCCCTTCGGCCCGTAGCTGCAACCCCTTTCATTTCTTTTACTATACCTCCTTTCATATTATCTTTCTTTCCATCCTGTCCTAACAATTGTTTCATAGTGCAACTGCGAGGTTTTCCTCCCGTTACACCTTTCAAACCTTCTTACTGTGAATTTCCCTTCCTGCACTGATTGACCTCGTAGGTCCCAGCGCTTGGCCTTTGGCCTAAATTCCATATTCTAGCTATTACCTCCGACGCTTGTCGACCAAACGGAATCGTTAATAAATTATCTATATATCGGAAATGCTTTCCCCGAATTTCTGCTTTGTGAGTCGATGAAAAGCAGCTGAAATTATTTCCCGGAGGAGACCACGTGTGATATGCATTAATGCGCTGGCAGTGAGTCATGAAATAAAAGTTCGAGTGTGGTGACAAATGTGTTTTGAATCATTATCCCTTCGATTAACGACTGGCGACGCCATGGAAAATACGCTCAGATGGAAAATGATTTAGAACAAGTTTAGGTTTTTAAATCTCTCTCTCTCTCTCTCTCTCTCTCTCTCTCTCTCTCTCTCTCTCTCTCTCTCTCTTACACACGTCTCAGATTCACACACACACACACACACACACCAGGGTCGTGAAATCGTCACCATTTGACGTTGTTCGTAAAACAGGCCACGGTTCGAATCCTGGCCTACCCAGCACCTTTCAGTTATAATTCCCAGTGGTGTAAGTTATTCCCAAGTTATAGTGAATTCGGCATTAAACGATACTGTCTTATGTTTATTTATGTATATATACATATATTATGTACATACATGCATGTATAACTGAATCACGAAAATATGGAACCCGATGAATATATAAATAAAGATAAAATCCACTAAGGAAAGGGAAAACAATGGAGTACTGCGAGGCCTTTCGACTTCTTGTCCTTTACTAAGTAAAGGACAAGATGTCGAAAGGCCTTGCAGTACACCATTGTTTCCCTTACCTTCATGGAATTTGTCCTTATTTACATACATACATACATACATACATACATACAAAACTTTGGAAAATACCATTTAGGGAAAAAACAGTCATGTTGATGTGATACTCAAAAGGAATTAAAAAAACTAGAAAATCTTTGCATTGTGTTAGTTTTGTACCTCACAGGTATTTAATCTGAACCCCATCTCTTCTAATTTAAAAATCCGCAAAACATTAAGGAACAGGAAGATGGATTTCTTTTTTCAGTACAGAGAAACATTGATACTTGATTCACTTCCATAGAAAGTGTTTCCTCACTCCCAACACTGCGATCGGAGCAGTCCTGGGAAGGGATGTCTTGGCTATTTTAGGAGTTACTAGTGTGTGTGTGTAGGACTCTCCACAAGGGATCCATTCACGAATGTTGCATATGACGACATCGTCGTTTAGAGTCTGTACTTGATTTAAGTGGGGTCGTTCTAGTGTAGCTCCCCACACACACACACACAAACATTGTCGAGGTATTTTGGTAATGCCAAATTATATTGCACTGAGAAAAAGTTGAACGGAAAGTAAAGAATATCACAGCTGCATTTAGAGAGAGAGAGAGAGAGAGAGAGAGGAGAGAGAGAGAGAGAGAGAGAG